>NW_026712223.1:751589-843398 GCF_030504385.1 Musca domestica | reverse complement strand
AATGCCGATGATTATAAATTTTCAACGCGTTATGCAGAGTGAAAGACAAAATCAATTTGTCGGTTGTTTGAAAAGGCCATCATCGAATATGACAGGGCACAATGGGTTGGAAAGGAGGACTTTTTAATATTTTTTGAATAATGAAAATTCAAATGAAAACATTCTAGAAGATCTCAGGATAAACATAAATGGAATGAGAGATTTTTTTCTGAAACGCTCATCATTGCTATGTAGATGGTTTATGAGCTCATCTACTCCCCAGTAGATGGCTTCTGAACTAATCTACTCTACAGTACATGATTTCGTAGCTAATCTACTCTACAGTACATGATTTCGGAGCTCATCTACTCTACAGTAAATGACCTCGGAGCTCATCTACTCTACAGTAAATGACCTCGGAGCTTATCTACACTACAGTAAATGACCTCGGAGCCAATCTACTCCACGGTAGGTCATCTACTAAACAATAGATGGCCTCTGAGCTCATCTGTTCCACAGTAGATTACCTATAAACCCATCCACTCTACAATAGATGGTATCTGAGCTCAACTACTCCACAATATATAGCCTTTGAGCTCATCTACTCCACAGTAGATGGCCTCTGAGCTCATCTATTCCACAGTAGATGACTGTAAACCCATCTACTCTACAGTAGATGTCTTCTGAGCTCGTCTACTCTACAGTGGATGAACTCTGAGCTCATCTACCCCACAATAGATGGCCTCTGAGCTCAGCTTCTCACCAGTAGATGTCTTCTGACCTCATCCATCCTTCAGTAGATGACCTCTGAGCTCATCCATCCTTCAGTAGATGACCTCTGAGCTCATCCACTCTTCAGTGGCTGACCTCTGAGCTCATCTACTCTTCAGTAGATGACCTCTGAGCTCATCTACTGTTCAGTAGATGACCTCTGAGCTCATCTAATCTTCAGTAGATGACCTCTGAGCTCATCTACTCTTCAGTAGATGACCTCTGAGCTCATTTACTCCACAGTAGACGACCTCTGAGCTTTTCTACTTTACAGTAGATACACTCTGAACTCACCTACTCCACAGTAGATTACCTCTGACCTCATCTAATCCTCTGTAGATGACCTCTCTGAGCTCATCTATTCCACAGTAGATAGTTTCTGACTGATCAAATAATTTCCAAAGTATAATAATTGTTTTTATCAAACCCATTGTGCCGCCACCTCTTTTCGTCACTCCAACCAAGGTGAAGTAAGTGTTCCCTTCAAACACATGCACGTATGTCTGCTCTCACGAATGTTTCACTTTACGTTAGAAGACACGAGGTAAAAATATTGGATTATAAAGGGGTTAAGCTGTATGCCATTCATTCTTTTCCTTTTCCCTCTTCCGCCCGCCTGCACCCATGCCTGCCTTGTAACGCACTCGGTGTGCTGCGCTTGGATGCTTGGCTGTCTGACTGAGTGGCTGGTTGGCTGGCTGGCTGGCATCTTAATCTTTCTTCTGCTGACTTGCTGAGATATTGGCTGATGTGTGTTTTGAAAAGTGGAGATGTTGTTATTCTAACATTTGAACATTTGGGGTTAAGCAGAGCGTGTGTGTGGCACGATACTGTTTATACCTATCAAATCTTGGCATTTTATGCCTCGAGAGGGGTTGTGGGAGGCATTTGTTTATTATTGTGGATTTTTGAGGCGGAAGGACAACAAGGTGTTGCCATATGTTGCCAGCCACTTAGTTTCGATTTCATTTAAACCGTAATGATGTTTATAATGACTGTGATATATTTTTATGATTGCCTGCCTGCCTGCCTGCCTGTTGGCCTGTCGGTCTGACTGCATGTTGGCATATTGGCTGTAGCAACACAAAGAAGTATCCATTTGTAGCCCATTCCAGTCCGATGTTTATAAATGCTGCTGTGTGTCAAAAATAAAGCAATCAATGGAACACCAAAGCGTAGTAAACTCTTGATTAAAATCGCATCCCGACCCATACTCACTGACTGACTGACCACCGCCACCATCAGCGTCAATGAGAAGTCAAATTGGCAGTAGTGCCGGTGTTGTTATTGCTGTTGTCATCATCATCATCATCAGCCTCATTTGCAATGATGATTCTGTGAAAAAAACGAAACGAAACGCCAAGCAAATGTGCAACACAGTCAAATGTTTATAAACCGTAAAACGTTGATTTCAACTCTTGGCTAATTGGATTGTTGGTAGTTTCAGATGAGAGGGAGAGAGAGGGCCATATTAGGCTGATTGACAATTATTGTCGAAAAGTCATCATCATCGTCGTCGTCATGGAAATGCAAAAATGTTCCATATGGCGTCTATTGTTATGGCGTAAAATTTAGCTGTTACTAATGTTCTGCGGACTTGAACTCTGTATGTTCTGGTTATAATTGTTTAAGTAATTTTTTGTGACAATAGCTTCAAGGTGGTAGGTGGCAAATCTATTCTTTAAATCATAGGATTTACTTTAATACCAATTTTAAAGAAGACTGTATTTACAGGTTGAGATGAAAAAACTGCAACGAACTTCAGATTGCTGTTATTTTTAAGCCACTCGTCCGACAGCTGTTAAAATTATTCCAGTGACAGCTCATTATATTGTTTACAAGGGTGCAAAAGAATTTACAAGAATTTTACACAAAAAAAGTTATTTGCGATGGAATTCAAGCGTGATAGTGTGATTTCTTAATATTTGGCAGGAGAACCACAAGTGGCTATCGTTAGAGCACTCCAGCATTTAAATGTGAATAAATCTTTTGTCTCTCGTGCCATTGTTCGTTACCGTGATACTGGTAGCCTAGCCCGACGTCAGGGAAATGGACGGAAGAAAACAGAACATTAACAGAAATGGTTCGAAAAGTAAAGAAGCGACTTGATCGTAATCCGCGTCGTAGTGGCCAAAAAATGGCTCGTGAGCTGAACATATCGCAATATTCCATTCGTCAAACATTGAAAAATGATCTCGGGGTAAAGCCATTGTAATTCCAAAAAGTGCAAGAACTTACACCGCAACAGAAAGAAAATAGACTCAAAAGAGCTAAAAAGTTGCTTCGCTTGGCTGAAAGTGGTGAACTGCCGAATTTGGTTTTCTCCGATGAGAAAACATTCGTTGTTCAGCAGTTTGTAAACAAACAAAATGATCGTGTTTACCTGAGGTACCAAAGAGGTCAGCTGAAAATGTGCACCTTCGGCTGACCACCAGAACTCAAGCGCCAGCCATGGTGATTGTGTGGGCGGCCATAACAGCCTATGGTTGCTCTCCGCTCGTATTAAATGACCGTGGTATCAGAATAAATGCCGAATATTATCGCGAAAATATTCTGAAGGTTGTGTTAAAGCCTTGGGCACGCAAACATTTTGCCCGCACACCTTGGACTTTCCAACAGGACTCAGCACCATCGCACTCAGCACGCGCCACTCAAGAATGGTTACAAAATGAGGTTTCTCGCTTCATTTCCAGCTCACAATGGCCACCAAAATCTCCGGACACCAATCCGTTGGACTATTGTGTTTGGAGTATTTTGGAAAGCAGGGTTGGCACTAAAAAATACCAAAGTGTCGAACACCTCAAGCAAGCGCTTCGACGGGAATGGGCCAAAATACCGCAGAGCCAAATTCGGGCAGCGTGTGACGGTTTCATTGGACGTTTGATGGTCATAATTCGTGCCAAAGGTGACCAATTCGAACAAATCTAAACTTATTTTAAAATTTGATGTTATTTCCGACATTTTTGATTTCATTTAATAAAATTTAAAAAAAGAATGTAAAAATTATGGCGTTTGACTTTGCCGCAGTTTTTTTTTTATTTTAGCTTGAATAGTAGCCATAATTGCTTTCTGCTCCTAATAATTATTCGAATTATCAAAAATTGTGTTTTATTCAGCAACATTCCTTACAACTTGTCCTAATTCCATGCTTCTTTCCATGTCAACAATAATTTCATTTAACTAAATTATTTATTATCTGTTGATGTTGATGATGCTGCTAATATTGGTATTTGTGGCCTTATCACTTTCATGAGAAAGAATTATCTGACTGCTACTTTCAGTTTTGACCAAAATAAAATAACCACTCTATAAATTATTTTTATTTTTTTCTCGTGATTTCTTATAAACCTTAGTGCTACTGCTGCCTCGGCTTCTGATGATGATGAGTGTGTTCGTTCTTTACTGTCCGACAGTTTGTTATTTATCAAAAAATATATATGTTTGTATACACATATATATAAATAACGAACAGCTTCGTGAAAATATTTTCTCATTTTTGTTAAGTGGCCAACACCCACTCATTGCCGGATGGATGACTGAGTAACCTCATATGGACGAAAGTCAAGTATTTTTTTGTTATATATAAACACACAGAAAAGTGCCTACTTAAATATATTTTTCCCAGAAACTAAATAGGGATTTCAGTGGAAGAAACTATCAGTCCCACATTTTTCAAAGTAGATCTGTGTAATCCGAGAAGTTTTGTAAGTTTAGAGTAAGTGAATATCACCATTTCGTAAATACGTTTTTATCCAATCTGAAGTAAAAGTTTTGACTGAGTGAGTTTTTTTAATACGAGTGAGATGAGTAGGTCATTGATTTAATTTCCAGCGCCATTCGATTTCATTCTTTTTTCTCCAAGACGCACATTTTAATTTTTATTCGTTCACTCTTTATGTCTTCGCGGAAGAAACCAGTTCACAGGAACTATTCACTTAAAGGGACAACGGAACTATCATTTATGTGACGCAAACAGATTCGATACATTTATGGAACCTGTAGTGCGATTCTCTAACTCATTTTTGGAGTTACCGACAAAAATCGGTAAAATTTAAATCCTTATAATTTCGGTAATTAACGATATTTTTCATCAAGTTACCGACCAAAATTATGTAGTCGTTGAGTCCTACCGATAGCAACAATGCTGTCAACTTTAATTTGGACTTTTCATACATAATTGTGCGTTTTAGTTCTACCGATATTTGTCGGTAACTCAAGAAATGTTTAGAGAATCCCACCACTGATTTGGTTAAATTTTAGAAGCCTTTTGGGTAAACAAATATTTCTTAGGCAGAATGCTCTTACGAAATTATTGTTCTGTTCCAGAACCTGCAAGAATGTACTAGTTTTACAATATTTTTCGCTATCATAAAGAGAAAATCGGTTATCTTAGTAATAAGTTTTACTTCTGGAACAGAACATATATTTTGAAAATTTAATCACAAATTCCATAAAGGATTACATTCACGGAATTGCAAAAAAAACTGGCAGAAGTCACAAATGTTTGTGGATATAATGATCACATAGTAATGCGTAAGAAAGGAATCTAGTTCCGTTGGTACCATTCACTGAATAGCCAGTTTGAGCTGGTATATTCGACACGACTCAACTGAGTGTTTCAAAAATAATAGAAAATCGGCTTAGTAAAAAGTCTACGGTCCAAATCAAGCAAAAACTGTGAAAAAACAATCCCAATTCCCATTTAAATCACAGTGCGAAGTAATAGCGTTAAGAATTATCAACAGCTTCAATGACAACAGAAAAACACTTGTTTGATTGTCATAGGATAGGAGCTTCTGACGGGCTCTCAGTCGATCCATCTACCAATCAATTTGATCTTCAAACCACGGATTATTCAATTCGTTTTGCGATCAAAAGTGCTGACAATGCGCAAAAAATCACAGAATTCAAAAAGTGCTGCCAATGTTCGCATTTTATGCAAAGTGTTCTTAAAATTAGAAACTAATTTCTTAAAAGGGAAAAAGAGAGAGAGAAAGAGAGAGAGTAAAAAACGCACTTTCTTCTTTTCCTTAAAAAAAATGGAGATAAGAATCCCACTTGGTGATTTTGTCGGTTGTTGAGTTAGGTTTTTTAGTTGAAAATGGGATGTTAGCGGATTAGACACCTTTCTTCTCCATCTGTCTTTCCTCTATCCTAATGAAGTATGAGTGACAATAATAACAGGTAAAAAAGCTGTAAGTTCGGCCGGGCCGAACTTTGAATACCCTCCGCCATTTGGAACGAATTTGGCAATTCTCAAAAACAATAAAATCCGTTAAAATCTTAGAAATACCTAATGTAGCCGTTATATTAGGGTCAATACGACGACATGGACCTGCATAGGTATTTTTTTCATAAGCCAATACTATATTCAAATGCGAAACTTAGAAAAAAATCGGTGAATAATGTACCGTTATAAGGGGGCTATATGAAGGCGTGAACCTGCACAAACAATTTTCTGTCTTAGGATTTAGTACTCATTGCCGAATTCGAACTTCAAATACCAAATTTGAATAATGTCTGGTGAATAATGTCGCTAAAATCATCAAAATACCGAATATTCGGTGGTACCTTTATATGGGGGCCATACGAAGACGTAGGCCTGCACAGACAGTTTTCTGTCTTAGGCTGTAGTATCCATTACGAACTTCAAATACCAAGTTCGAAACAATTCCGGTGAATACTGTCGCTAAAATCATCAAAATACCGAAAATCGGGAGGTACCGTTATACAGGGGCTATACGAAGGCGTGGACCTGTATTGACAATTTTTTGCCTTTAGCTGTAGTATTCAAGATCAAGAATATATATACATTGATGGGTCTGACATGAGTATTTCGAGGAGTTACAAACGGAATGACAAAATAAATATACCCTCCATAGTAAAGTGGAGGGTATAAAAAAAAAGTCTAGCACTGATAAGTCTCTTTCCTATCGATCCGAAATTTCAAATTATCAAATGTGTATTAATTGAAAGTCGAGCTAGGGATGCCAACGTAGGCCACCATCTCTGAGTAGCTCTAGAAGAACTCAGAGAACTGTTGAATGGTGAGAGGAAGGAGATTGCAGCAAACAGGTAATCCGTAGTCGAAAAATAGGCACCAGAATTACTCAGCGGTTTGAACATTTGTTTGCAATTTGACACTTCCAAATCAAGAGAATTATTTGAAGCCCTGACTGTGTTTTCAGCTTAAGGGCTCCCAAACAATTTCTAACTTTCCGATTTTTTATCGAACTTCCCTATTTCCCTTGCTCATATTTATAAATAAGACTACATCGGAATCCCTGCATACGCATGTTTACGCCCAACATATTTAACCGGAAAAGAACGGAAACGAAATAACCGAATATCTATTTTATAAAATAGACAAAGAAATAAGAATTTAATTTTGTGGCGAACAACAGCAGCAACAACAACAAGAGTAAGTATAGAAAAATATGTATGTAGGTATATAATACACATTCTTTTCAAGTAGTTGTTGGAAAGTATTTCGTTTTGTTGTTCGGCAACAAGCAACAACAACTATGTATTTTGTTAACCAAAAAGTTTATAAATAAAGCAAATCTAGTGAAATGCCATGATGTTGCCTTCAAAGTTCAGTTCAGTCAGTCAGTTGAGGGCAAACGCAGCCAGCCAGCCAGTTCGCCCAGCAAGTCTAGTGTAGTGTAGTTGTAGAGTCAGTCATCTTGTGGATATATGACGGACTGACTAACTGGCTGGCTGGCTGGTAAATATAGTCTCTCACCTCCCCAACCAGTTGTTTTTCCTGGGCTTTTCCCTTAGATAATGGGGAGGTACTGTTATTTTTACTTATGTACTTTTTTACTTATGTACTACAGAGAAGTAAATAAACCTTTTCTACCCCGCTCTCATATTCCCCTCCTATGTATGAGAGGTCCACAAAACATTGTTAGAAAGGGCGTAACTTGAAAATGATGATGATTGTGACTTTGTATAAGGAAACTATGCTCCTAGTCTCGGCTCTTAGGTGGCTACTGCTCCAATGCAACAAAACCTAAACATGCGCAGTGGCTGGATGGGTGTATTGGCCAGGCACCTCCCACCCAACTCCCGCCCTTCCTTTCTGTACTCTTTCCGATAAAGAAGCAACAATAAATGCTGCTTCTGTTGTTTTTGTGTATGTGTGTGTGTGTTATCTCGCCAAAGACCGAAAAAAGAAACAAAGTGAAGTGAAAATCTCACTTCAATTTCGCAAAAATCCGAAACATTATAAATCTTTTTGAGAATGTCGACTTCTAATGAGCAAAAACTTTGTCAAGGAATGTTGTTGTACATTGTTGTAAAATTTACTAACAAACCAATTAAATGGCCAAAGAAGACTCGGCCAGAAACCCGGCCCAAAGCAACTGTTCTGCTGCTGCCAGTGCCTCTGCAGCTGGTACTTGGAAAGCCGTTGTAATGACGACGACGGCGACGATGAGACTTTATTCACTACACTTCCAGAAGTTCGATGTGTTTTAAGTTTGGTTATACTTTTTCATTTTTAGTTGTTGTTGTTGTTGTTGCCTGCTGCCTTCACTTTTCAAGATGGCCATCATTTATGGCGTCTTGACAAGTTACAACTCTTTTTTGTTGTTTTCCTAGTTATGGACACCAACCATTTCTTTTACATTTCGAAATGGCTGGCTGGTTGGTTATTTCTTTGTGTGTGTGTGTTTCTTTGCAACTACATCTGTTAGTGTATGTGTGTGGAATGGAGGAATAATGCTTTATTTACTTTTGAGCCATGGACTTGTTAACAAACTAACTCTGCGCCAGTAAACCAAATGGGAATGGGCCAGAAAAACAACTCCTTCTCCAACAAAAATCATAAACAACAACAGCAAGAAGAAGAAGCATGATCAACTACAACTTAACCTGAAGTAGGAGAACCAAAGATAAATGTTGCTCATTATCGTCTGATGACCAAATAGGAAAAGTGCCAGCAGCTATATTTCCACAACACATCATCTGTATGGCCATACATGTGTGGTGTGGTGTATCGGGCCAGCTATGTCTTGATTAACTGCCATTCGAAATGCTGGTCAATTTGAGAATCGGTCGGTTGTTTGTGCCACAACATTAAATGGAGTCCAAATGGGATAATTGAAAATGCTCAAGAAATCGCTTTTAATTGGCAAAAGTAAATTAAATGTTTTCAACATCCTGTTGGAGGTTTTGAAGGGGAGGTAAATGAAGTATACTTCCAGGAGGGGGATAGTACTGTACAAGTTCCATTTTGCCAAGAGATGGAAGGCTATACAACTAATATTCAGATATACAAGATAATCTACACTCTGAGACGTCTCAAATTGAGGTCAATCACTCGATTTTAAGGAAACTTATTAGTTTAGATTTTTTAAAGGTATAGTTCTGCCAAAATGATTTCAAGATAGATTAATTGCCTTTTTAGTAGGTTTCGCCCTAAGAAATTGAAAATTCGTACAAAGGTCTATGATTGCAAAATCGAAAACAAATTACATAAAGCCAACTTTACGATTTTCACTATAACAAAAGTCGACTTCGACTTTTAGACTTTTATTATCATTAAAAGTCGATTAATCAAAAGTCGACCTACGTATCCCTATTTTGTTGTGGAAAGGTGCAAAAACGGTCATAACTTTTACCAGGAAAGGAATTTTTAGGTTTTCTTTGTTAATATAAGTAGTGAAGCAATACTCCTTGATAGTATGCATGATCGAATCCTCGAATGAGATGAGCAAATGGTTGCCTGTGAGCAAAATTGGGACACAGAGGTTTTATAATTTCACTACTATAAGCGTACATTTTAGAACTTATGCTGAAAGGCTTCTAATCCAGTATTCATTTCAGTTTACCCACACAAAACTATGACTCTTGATTTTTATTTCATTGACAAATTCTTCTTTGTCCAAAGTCGAGATCCAATTGGGGCTCCTCCCTCATAGAAAATAATTGAAAGCCTTTTAAATGTTTGTTTCGTTTCAAGACGATATTCCTACAAACCCGTAAAAGGGGAGTAAAACGTGTCATCTAGCCCCGGAATATCGAAACTCCTTTAAAGGGAGAATCTCCCGATTTTAAAGAGTTGAAAATATATTAAGTTTAGCCCGGCCGAACTTTCGATACCCACCACCATTAGGTATAAAACAACAGGTAGGGTTATATGTGGGCTATAGGTAAACGTGGACCTATATAGACTGTGATATGCCACAAATGGTTAAAATGGAATATCGGAAGAAGAGAACAGACCTACCAAGATCTCTAATTATCAAATTTATGCTAATAAAAGTCTGGAGTTACCGCTATATGGGCTCCATACCTAAACATGGACCAATATAAAACTTTGTGGGAAAAGCTCTAGATTAAATAAAATTGACTATATCATGATTTCAACAGATAGACTGACTGACATCGCCTTATAATTTTATTCCGATCAGAAATATTTAAACTTTATGGGGTCTCGGACGATTATTCCGAGGTGTCGCAAAAGGAATGACAAATTTAATATACCCTCAATTGTATGGCGGAGGATGTAAAAGCGTAATGAGAAAATCAAAATGGTTAGAAGCCCTGGATAAGGAGATGGGAGAAGTTTCTTCCGAACCTATGCTTCTCAAATGGAATAGACCAGGAAGGAAGCAGTAAAAAAGCAGCCTGCTTTTTAAGCCGGTTCGTTGACATTGTTATTCTGAGAAGGATTATCGAGGAAGCAGGTCCGTACTCATGGGAATATTGTGAAGATGTGTGTCCACATACTCAAAAGTGTGTTCCGGTTCGAGTGGCAAAATTCAAACAGGCGAGGAGGAAAATTGAACTAAACCCGTATTCTGATAAGAAACAGTTCTCTTCCAAGCCATACATGGTTATTCCAAAGTGAAGTGACAGTAAGTGACCTGATGCCGCCCTCGAAATTCGAGGCTACTGGCAAAAGTATGCCCTACACCACGGCAGCGAAATAGAAAAAGAACACCGAGAAATAAAATGGAATAGATTTCACATTATATAAGGAGACATTTCCTAACTTGTAAAGCGTCTAGTAAAGAGTCAAGCAATTTGAGACACAGGGACATCCCACCCCGAATTGTCACAGAATAATAAATAACTAATTCCTCATCATTGGGTTCTTGAAATGGCGAAAATTTTAAAAAAGTGATACCCTCAAGGGTGGATTTCACCTTACAGGAGGCTGGTTCTGAATGAATGTTCGATGTTAGTGTAATTCTGAAGCATAAAGCCTCTGATGATATGATAAATTCTGGAAGTGGCCTGCTCATCATATTCTTCTGTTTGCAATCATTGACAAATCTGAAGATCCTTGGATGCCATTGTTTGCAAAACGTCATCTGAAGAGGGTCCAATACTCTGAAGAGGCGTTTATGAGCTTAGTAATATTCGAAATACTTTACACGGGGTCAAGGTTTTTTAGCGCCCAACGTGGGTTAAGTGCTAAAAAATCATAAAAACTTATTTTAAAGCCGACTGAGAAACTGATGAATAGTGGACTTAGAACCAAATGAAAGTTGTTGATAGGAGCAATTATAGAAGTGGGTTGCCTAAAATGCTTTTCAGCTTCTAATCACTGTCAATTCTGACGATTCATGATTGTCATTGGTTGTAAAACTGGTATAAGGAGAGTCCAACTCTCGGAAGAGACGTTTATAAGCAAATCACATATTCAGGTTATTTGGCGCCCAACATGGATAGATTTTAAAAAAAGTATTTTAAAGCCGAATGAGAAGTCCAAATTATTTAACATCTTCACAATTAATTAGTAGAATGGCTCACTGAATGGCGCCGGTATTTCCCTGCAAAGCGGGAAGGCATGAATCTCACTTCCAACTTTGTCTCTGAAACCTTGTTTTTGGCCAAAGAACTTTGGATTGACAAATAACTTCAACCCGGATATATAAATTAATGTGGGGGATAGGATAAAACCTTGTCATATTTTTCAATTTTTGGCAGGGAAGTATTCGTATCCTGCAAATTTGATTAGAAAAAAATATTAAAAAGGTCGACAACACCGACGTAATCAACACTGAAATGAAAAACTTGTTAAATATTATTCGAAAATTTAGCCTGAAAATCTCATATTTTTGTCGGTCGTCCATTATACAGCCAAGCTAAGGGCCATCGCTGGGAGCTTCCAATTATCGCCATAGTTGTGTAGTTACTTTGAAAGCCTATGAACTCTCAATAGGTATATTTGGGAATCCTTCAAACATAACTATCGAGTTCAAAGTTATAAATTCAAAATACCCAGCCATAATGAAATCATATCCTTCGAAAACAGTAAAAATATTTACGAGCTTTAAATTTTGAAATAGTTAAAATATCATAAACTTATGTACACCAGGTGGTGTCTTACATGACCAAAAACAGGAGGAGAGAATAGCAAATGGCCTAGGCACACAACAATCAACCCAACCAATAGTCGGGACAAAGTTAAGGATACCAGCAAACAAAGATTTCCAACAACAAACTGACAGATAAATGCAGAAGAGCTAACCAAAAAAAGTAACAAAAACAGCAACAAAACGTTACACAAAGAATTGCCAACAAAACCATAGATATGGCGATGGACATGAACATGGTAAACGACAGAACGACGGACACGTTTGTATGTTTGCAACAACAGCCAAAAAGACCGAAAAAATGGCAAAAGTATTGGCAACAGCAACAAAAAAAAAAACTGAAAAAAAAACACAAAAGAACAACGACAACAAACCATCTGTGCAACCATTTTGGAATAGGACACAAAGAGTTAGTTGTGAACATGTTGTAAATTACTAAAGTGTACTTAACTCACTCGAAGGCAACAACAACAACAACAGCAACGACAACTACAAGGACAACACCAACAACAGCAATGACGACGACTTTCATATACCTACATCTGGTGGTTGCCAGGACTGTCATTTGGCTTCGCAAGGCAAAACGAAAAAAAAACAAAACGGAACAACAACCAGCAGAATCTACTTTGGACAGGAGCAACAACAACAACAGCAACAAAGACCAGCAGCCTCAGCCACCGAACAGAACCATTTCTATCATTTCATTTCACTGTAGCTACCAGAGTCGAGTCCATAATGCAAATGGGTGTGAGTGAGAGTAACTTAGTGATAGCAACAGCACTGCAATCCAGTGGCACTGCCTGCCGCTGGTAGTCATCAGTAGTCGTTCGAGTCTATATACCACATGAGTTTGGCTAAAACAAAAACAAAACAAAAAAAAACACCATTCGTTTTTCTCGCCACTCGCTCACTCTCCCATGGTCAGCCAACAGTACATGCCATGGAAGACACTACCGAACGAACACCAGCAGCCAGCTGGGCTTCAGCAGCAGCAGCATATGTTCACAATGAACCGGTTCATTGAGCACCAATCAGAGCTACTCACCAACCATGAGGGGCGTCAACGAAACCACCACACACCAGACCTGCAGGCCGGGTGAGTGTGTGCGTGTGTACGTGTTGCTGCTCTTGCTGCCATGGAGGCAGTGTTGTGCGCAAGTATCTAAAAATGGAACTGGTTTTTTATGTACTGACTCCACAAACAAGTCCTACTCGTGCCACACACAAGGCAGGCAGGCTGGCTGGATGGATGGCTGCCTGCAACTGAGCAACTGAATGACTGACTCACTGGGCAGCAGAATACAAAAGTCACTTTAGTTCCAAGCAGATTTTACGTACGTGCGGGTGTATCACTCTGTGTCGGAGTCAATGAAAAATTAATCACACACTCACCAGCCAGAGCAGCAGCAACAACAAGAGCTACAGAAAAAAAAAAGAGATTCATAATTGCAACTGAAGCTCACTCACACACACCGACAGACACACACACACACATAGACATACTCACTCGCTCACGAATCCAAAGGAAGAAGAAAAAACCAAACAGCGATTAAAGTAATTGCAAATTTAATTAACTTAACTAGACAACGAACGAGCGACACTGCCAGTCGTCAGTCAGTCAGTTAATGGCAGTAGCTTCAAATAGTGAGCGGTAGCAGGCAACCGACCGAAAGTGCTTCTTTGTAATAACTAAACGAATGAAGAGAAGTGAAGTGCAGTGCAGTGCAGTGTGACTGACGGACCGATCGACCGACTGATTGAAGGCATGTCCCGCCGACCACTACCAAGCGACGACGGTGATACCCATAAGTAATTACTGCTGTTGTTGTTGGTAGTTAAGTAATTACATGCATTGTTTGTTTGTGGCATTCATACGTTGCAATTGTTGCTAGTGTTTTTAAATGTGTGCGTGCGTGCTAAAATTATTATTTTTGCTATTATTGTGACAGGTCACGTGATTTGTTGGCAATACAACAAATAATTAGCAATACTCAAAGAAAACAACAACAAATTTAAAAAAAAAACATAATTAGTGTCAACCAGTGTTTAATTTAGTCTAATTGTGCAATCAAAAATAAAGGCGCTCCATGCCTAACGCCACCTTGTGTTGGATTTAACCTCATCAACTTTAAATTTCAAATTTCTTCGAAATCACGTTCCCTTGATCCGGAACATCTTCGTGGGAGTTTGTCCTGTGTACCTATTATGGAAAGTAACGCCTTTGGAAGCAGTCACATACCGTCACAAGCATTGGTCGTTTTATCGGAGGCTGCTTCCGGTTTGCATGAGGCTCTAAGAGGACAACGTCCATTCCCCGCACGGGTAAGTTTTCAAAGTACAAGAACAAATTAAGAACATTTTGTTATGATGCCGTCGGTTGAGGAAAGTAATTCTAAACAAGGTCTATTAAGGAATTTTCCGCAAAGAGAATAAAAAGGTGTAAATATGAAAAATTTTCTAAAGAAAATTAAAAAGAAACTACGACTGATTTCTTTTTTAAGTAAAAAAAAAAATTTTACATATAAGTCATGGTAGGTTTAAGAAGGTAAAGTCATGTAATCATATGTTTAATTTTTTTTCAAAATTTTTCATTTGACGACATCTCATTGTCAAATGAATATTTATAAATTCACTGTATATACACAAGTCAGAGATGGGAATCATTTTCCTATGCTGTGAAATTAGACAAGGTAAATTACAGAAAATGCAGAGATAGGTATGCTTTTTCTTCTTAATTTTACCAAAGTTATTTCGAATAATGTCAATCAATGCAGTATTGGTTCTCTTGTGATTTCCGGAGTTATAATTCACACTTCATGTTCTTACAAGGTAAATTACAGAAAATCCAGACATTGGCATATTTTTGAAAAGACTTTGCCTTCTTTATTTTACCACACTTCATGTTCTAACCACAATCTGCCGTCGTCACATACTTAAGACTCGAAAAGTAGAATGTCGAGGGCAAGGCTGGATTTTTGTTACATTTATGTTACATTTAAATTATTAAAAGAAATTTTGTTTCTTTATGAAATTATTCCTTTGACAGTTCTACCATTATAAATATTTTTCTTTATAAATGAAATGATAATTGTCATAGAACAAGAATAGGAAATAAAAGACATTTTTAAATGTTTTGAAACTTGTTTTAACAAAAAAAAAAAAAAAACAATTTTCCGCCTATTGATTGCCCAAATAGCTGAAAGTCGTTTTTCGATCTATACATCCCTACATTAAGACCATTTTTGATTTTCTTGATGAGAAGTTTTAAAACTTAATGGCTTTATGAAAGGAGTAAAAGTTCACAACTAAACACTAATTATCGTTGCATACTTTTAGGTTAGTAGAAAGATCAAATAAAAATCTATGATTACCAGGCAATCGGAAATCGGTTAAAAACAAACAACTTTGCCATTTTCAACAGTCAATCTTTGAATGTTCATTAACTGCCAGTTTTGCTCAAATATGCTTGCTGTTTTTCTCATTCATTTTCCCACCTCTATTGTTTGATTAAGTCGACATTGCTGTTCATTAAAATTCCATTCAAACATTCACTTTTGACAGTACACCATTTTTTGAAAAAATTAATAGCTCACTTCGAACGATGGCCTCTTCTAGATATTAAGCTATAGACCATGATGAAAGAATACGTCAGATGCATTAGCACATTGTGAACATTGATTAGCCCCCAATCATGAATATCCGCAGGGAATTTTATTCATTATTATTCATTCATCCATGAATTATTGATGATAAATAATTTTCGAATATGGCAACGTCAATGGGTCTTTTTCGTACCTTTTGTGCCCTATTTGTTGTGCAAACAAAGAATGCAAATAGCTTCCACCTCGAAAAGGAGGGTATATTAACTTTGTCATTCCGTTTGTAACATTCCATTTTTTGAATCAGACCCCATAAAATAAGTCGATTTAACGATGTCCCTCTGTCTGTCGAAATCACGATACAGCCCACATTATGTGACGTATAGCTTCAAAATTTGGCAGAGCAATTTGAATTGTGTCTAGGATGATTGGTATTGAAAATGAGATGTATCGGTCCACTTTTTGATATAGCTGCCGTATAACGATATGGCGACATATAACGACCTGCCGATATTCGATATTTTGATTGTTTTCGCCACATTTTTGCACGGATTTGTGTAAAAATGGATATTTGCAGATCATAATGGATTCTAGCTTCAATGTATAGGTCCACGTTTTGGTATAGTCCCTATATAACAGTACCTCCCGATATTCGGTATTTTGATGATTTTTGACACATTTTTCCACGGATTTTTCTAAAAATTGGCATTTGTTCTCGATGGTAGAACATTTCATATTTAAGTCCACGTTTTCCCATAACGCGCATATAACGATACCTATCGATATTCGGTGTTTTGATAATCTTTTTGATAATCCTAGCCACATTTACCCACAAAACTTTTTCAAATTTGATATTTAAGAAGATTTGGCCGATGATCAGAGGTTGTTAAGATTTTCATTTTTCAAATTTTTTTACAAATTTAAATAATTTTTCATTCAACATGTTCAATTCCAAAATCGCTTAGATAGCTCATTATCCCAGCAGCTGTGTCGATACGACTACCTGTATTCTTCTAGCAAGTTTATGTTCAACAATAATGTTGAGCCTAAAAGTATACATCATGCTTTTCAATCTAATGCAATAAAATAAGTACTGTACAGTAAAGTACAAGTTCATGATCTCATTTGACATGCCGATTTTAAATCTCAAGGCATTGAACTCAGCCATTTTGTCCGAAGATGGCAGTTATAGGTGGCGCTAGAATATATTCGCCTTGCTTAATCCACCAATAAGGTTTGACTAGTTTCCCGCCTAAATGTATGCCTGTTCCATATAAGGGCAGTTTTTATAAGTCCTCTTACAAAATTTCAAGATCGCATTTCTTCTTCCGATTTCTTAAATATATAGTGAATAATAAATTGAATAAGTTATCTAAAAATCGAGAAAAACAATACATCAATCATAGATTTATTGTTTGAAAGCATCGACAGATTTCCCATAAATTTATTAGGAAGTGTTCATAAATGGAAGGTGGATCAATTATCCAGGAATAAAAATTATCCGTAAAACTACCCGCAAAACGCAGCCAATATATTTAGCTTTTAGCCGCATAAGAAGTGGAAGTATATTTAAGTTATCTGCTTTGTTTAACAGTAAAACTGAGTTGAGGTCTCTAAATTTTAGCCATACCTGCCCCAAATTTCGTGCAAAACTTCAGCAACAATAAAGTGTGACTATATCCACATTACATGTACAAATTAGCCACAATTCCGCAGTTAAGCATCACTCCCGGTTCCCTAACTCAACATTGCATATCATTTTCAATATCCATTGATAAGTTCATAACAAAATTCAATGTTGTGGTGACGAAGGTCGCGGCGGCGGCATTTCTGATAACTACCCAAGAACCAGCAAAAAAAAAATGCTGAACATTTGCCACAAAATCAACTCTTCTGCATAGTTTTGAGTAAATTTCGGGAAACAAAGCGGAGTTAATTCAATTTAAGTTAAAACAATCAAAACGTTTTGTCTACCAAGCGGACGAAGCAGAGGAAGAAGAATTGACACATAGTTTGACAAAGTTCCAAAGAAATTGGTCAAACAAACAGATGTAGCAACAAAACGAAGCTAACCATATTCCTGCACCGAACTGACTGCCAGCACCGAACTGGCAAATGTATTTTGTATTTATGATAACTCTACAAATTTCACCTTGCCATTGACGATCAATAGGCCGGGCAGCATTCGATTATGGATGGCTGGTCATAAAGACAGCAGAAGGAGAACAACAATGTCATTCTGTTCCTACATATTCAATCGAAGTATGATTCGATGGACGGATGGTTGTTTGGCTGGATCAATGTATTTTAGTTTTGAATTTAAAATTTCGCGCTTGTGGTAGTAGTTTATTTGACCGCAATAAATCAGCACACCCTAAGAGGCGACGTAAGGCATCTAAACTCCTTAGCCACTGGATTTGTATAACCCACATTCTTGGCCTGCCGTATGAAGGCAGCCAGCAACGCCACTAACTATTCCAAAGTTGAAGTCTTGCCACAGATCTGACATTAAACGGTTTCACAAGCCAGACACAATGTGATGCCCAATATTCCTGGTTGCTGTTTCTACTTCCAACCATTCGTCCTCCCCTTCGTCTGTCTGTCTCTCTGTCCGTCCCATCCATCCATTGTGGCCTATTGTGTGTAGATTTTTGGTATTGACAATTTATGATTGTGTCCAAGTTTGCCACATGAATGTGTGATTGTTTTCGCTACTCCTAAAAATTCCCTGTCCGCGCTAGCCACTTCTCCCCTCCTCTGTTGCAAACAATGTGTGTGTTGTTGTTGCTCCTCGAAGACTTCTGTCATCATAAACATGAGCAATGGTCATGACGCTGATGCTACAAATGATGAAAAATATTTGAAACTTTTGATCAGTCGTTGATGGCCATGATCTCTTTTAACGGATATCCCCCAGCAAACAAATAAAACAAAAAAAAAACAACAACAAACAAGTTTCGCGCCAATATCTTGTTCGACATTTAAAATACGATCTTCAAAAGTGGAGTATGTTAAACAAGGTATCAATATGTCCAACCGAAAGTGTAGATGGAAGCGAGATATTCAACGGCCAGAAACAACACCAATAAGTTCATCATCCTGCTTGGAGTCATATCCTGTGGGGATTTTCGTGTGAGGAAACCCAAGAGCCAGTGGTTATTTGGCTTATATGTTTGCTGCCAATTAGCGTGGAGTTGATTAGCACCAGGAGTAATAGAAGGGAGAGGGGTGGAGAATAGTGCTCTTGCTTGCTTCATATCTTAATGTGTCAACAATTAAAAGAGTATTGAATTGTTGACATTTTTATGGAGCTCTTCTCTTCCTTTTCAGAGAGGGTTGCCGTTATAAATACAATTTATGCAGTGGAAATTTAAAGGGAACAAGAATACTAAAAGGAGAGACACAATGAAATGTAGAGTTTCTAT
This sequence comes from Musca domestica, assembly GCF_030504385.1. NCBI lineage: Eukaryota > Metazoa > Arthropoda > Insecta > Diptera > Muscidae > Musca > Musca domestica. The sequence continues at coordinate 824,291 of NW_026712223.1, read as the reverse complement.
TTCTCATTGATCAATCAGGACCTAAGAGTAGAGCTAGGCAAAATCTTATAAAGAGTTTCTTTAAGAGAAAACTAAATTTGCATTTTCTTTATATTTTCCAATTAATTTCAACGTTTTTAAACATGAATATTGTCTAAAATTGTTATTAAAGTGAATTTTTAATAAAAATAAATACATATGACATATACATTGTTTGGTTGGTTGTTTAACAGAAACTAAGAGAGAGCTAGAAGACTTTCTTGCTCACCTGTGACTTAGGGTAACACCTACTTTGAACTAAAAGCCCGCAATATTTTTCGATATATCTAAAGAACGGCTCATCCAACAATTATATACCCAGTGTTTTGAAAAAAATCATGACAACTCTGGCTATATCTGTCATAACAGCTTCATTTACCAAACTAGGTGATTGCCAAAGTGTTGTTGTAACAACCATGTCCCGATTGGCATTGCGTCGACAAGGCTTCGTGTACAACATTTTCTTGGTAGCAAAATATTGTTTATGGCTGCTGTAAAACCATGGCGTTTATACGACACGATATATTGCAACAATATATATGTACAGTTGTTTGACACATATGCTGGTACATGGATAAGGCATTATTAACATGTCATATGACCGACGTGTTCGATATGAATCAAATTGTTTGCATCCAGTTTTGATGGACAACATTTACTAATTAATCAATCAATAAGTCCACGAAGAACAAGTCTAAAACGAATGTAAAGCGTAGGAAATGAGTACCGCAATTTGTTGCCAGGAAGCCATATTAATTGACCTGCTTTCCCAAAAGTGGGCTGATTGAATGACGAAAAAATATTTGTTTTGTTATTTTAGTAGCTTCTATTAGTAACCCAAAAGGCAAGAATGATGTGAATAAGATTTCGATGTTATCCCAAGAGGTTGCGGATGAGTTGTTCTGTACATTTTTATACCACTACACCACATAGTGGTAGGGGAATTATGTTTGTTACAGGGAGAAGGAAGCGAGATAGAATCATAGTTTCTTTTGTGGATCTTCATATAATGACTTTCTGAGTCGATTTATTTATGTCAGTCGGTCTATCCGTCCGATCGTCCATGTATTCTCGTGAACAAAATGCAGGTCGCATTTATTATCCGATTGAAATGAAATTTGGCAAACAATATTATAGCTCTCATATATACGATTCATCCGATTTGGTGTTTCAGTCCCTTACATTCGTAATATGCATTCGACAACAATGATATTTGGTACCAGATATCAGATACAGCCCAGAAATAACTCTGACACATTTTATCGAAGTCTGTTCAGATTAGGATATAGCTTCCATATATTTTTTAAACCGATATCAAGTTTATTGTGCACCAAATGGTTAATATCAGTTCAAATTACCTGAATTTTGGCATATCCGATCGAATGCAGTCTAAAAGCAAGTACCTCAAATTTGGTGAAAATCGGTTCAGATATAGCTATCATATATAAATTTCATCCGATTTGGTGTTTAAGTCCCTCAAATTCGTAATATGCATTGGACAACAATGAAATTTGCCAACAGATATCTTACAGAGCTCGGAAATACCTCTTCCAAATTTTATCGAGAACGGCTAAGATTTGGATATCACACAAACTACATGGATATGTTGATGAGGCCTTCTTAGTGAGGTAGATAATTTATTCAAGTCACCAGAATAATGTGGATAAATAATCCAGATCAGCCAAATGATGTGAAAAAATTATCCAAGTCATCTAAATGATTTGCAGCCTTTCCAAACGATGCGGATAAATTATCTAAATCATCCCAAGGATTTGGAAATTTTCTTGCTCATCCAAATGACGTTTATAATTTAAGGTAGTCTTTCAAATTACATGGGTAATTTATCCAAGTTCTCCAAATGACCTAGTTAAATAACGTGGACAAGTTGTCCTAGTCATCCAAATGATTTAGATGAGTTATTCTAGCTATCGAAATGACATGGATAAGCCATGATAAGAATTTTCAGTCATTCCAAAGGCTTTAATTTTAATTTAATCCTAATGATGTTGATTATTGGTCTCATCTATCCAAAAAACGAGCGGATACGTTATCCTAGCTATCCATTTGACGTGGATTAGTTATCCTGATCGAACTGCGGTGGATATATGATTCTAGTCATCCAATTAACGTGGATGAATTATTCAAAGCTTTGATTATCCTTTTAATCTAGATAATGCGGATAAGTGATCCTCGCAATAGAAGTGTCTCGGAAGGATAAACTATCTTAGTCTTCAAAATCTCGCTGATAAGCTATGCTGCTCACCCAAAGTGGTGTGGACAAAAAAAGTCACCCGAAAGACTTGGATAATCCAAATGATGTAGATAAGTGACCCTATCTATCCTAGTTATCCACATAACGTGGATAAGTTATTCGGATCATCGAAATGTTGTGGACAGTTTATCCTAGCTACCCAAATAGCCCACATATTCAATTCTGAACATTCACCTCCCGTGTATAAGTTATCCTAGTCATCTCAATGACGTGGATAAGTTTTGCTAGCCTTCCAAATTACTAATTAGGATTAGTGGATTATAAAGATATCCTAGTTATCTAAAGGCTGCAGATAAGATATCCCATTTATCAAAATAGGAGGATAAGTTATCCAAGTCTTCTGACTGGCACCCAAAACTTATACTGATTATCCGCAGGTCATGGGTAAGTTATCCTTAGTATCGAAATAATATGGATAATTTATTTAAGGCTCTATTGCTGAGATTTTTCTTTAAAAAACAAAACTTCATGTTCTACAAGATTTTAGAGCTCAGAAATGGTTTTCAAGAAAAAATTTGCAAAATTAATAAAAAAGTGGAATATTTTTTTATGTTCTAGAACTGATCCAGCGTTTTTATTTCAAATTTTCATAGAACATAAATTCTACTTCAGATGCAGCTGTAAAAAGTTCTGGTGTGGTCTGTCTTTCCCTTCCCCTCTCCATATTAGGCAATTTGTCCAATTCAATTTACATCAATAATTTTTGTGAGTAATTTCGAAATTCTTTCGCTTTTCCAAAAAAATACGAGTAATGACATATTAGAGTCATAATTCATTTGTGGCATAACTCATAATAACCTCTGGAAAGAAAAAAAAAAACAACGAGAACCGGAACAATAATATGGTTAGCAGGTGTCTGTACAAAAGGTTTACCCTCTTTAAATGTAATTTTGATGCTGCTACTCCTCCTCCTCCTCTTTCTCTTTCTTTTGGCTTTGATTTATCCACGGTGTGGAAATGGGTGTCTGTTCTGTTCGCCACATCGTTATGTTTGTCTATCTATTTAGTGTTAAATTGTCAACACTTGGCAATCGTTCAGGGGAATTGGTATTGAAAACTGTTAACTCGGGGTGGTTTTATCTATCACCCCAAGTAATCGGGAGAGACAAAAGCCTGACAATTGGAATTATTTTGCATTATTATCTGTGTTCATCGTTTTTATGACAAATATTTGACTATTGTTTGTTTCGGCTATTATTTGTTGTCTCAATGACAGTGAAGGACAAGATCTGCATTTGAGGGGTGGTTCTGTGTGATATGCATCATTTGTAATGAAAACCTGCCAAGGAAAACACAAATTTTGATCCCCTACCAGCCAAGTGTTAAACCACTTGCTTTTCTATGCCTCGAAGTCTCTTCCGGTGACAAGTGCGATTTGCATATTACTTATTTCGAATTAATACTTTTTACAAATAAAACCCATACCGAGTTTTCTTTTTGGTCACTGTCTGGCCATGATACACCAGTGGCGGAACAGTCCAACCCAACCCAAAAACCAGCTGTGTTTAGTTATCATTAGCCATGTAAATTTGTAAATTTTGCAACTTTATCTTGAAACTGGGGTAAGTTGCCTGTTTTTTTTTTTTGCTCTCAGTCATCTGAAATCAGATTAAAATCAATAAAAATCTAAGCATTGTTGTCATTTTTTATTAGCTTTTTGTTCTTGTTGTTGCTGTGTCGGCCGACGACCATTCAAATGCTTGTTTGCTTGTTGTATAGCACCGCAGCGGTATCATTTGTTGTTAGCGGAATTTATTGGCCATGGTTGCCTGTAAATCTATTTACTATTCAATGGATTTGTAATAATTGAATGGAACTTGTAGCTGCTGGAAAATTGTTGCTAATCTTGGGGAGAGACAAACGCCGTCGTCGAACAATGTTAAAGCGTAACAAAGTTTTGTTGAGACAAAAAAAATAAAAAATAAAAAGATTTATGACTTTTTTCAATTGCCAAAGACATTCTAAATTAAATAGAAACAAAACACAGATCTTAATTTATGTTTTAATAAAATTTAAAACGGTTGGGGATTTTTAAACAGAAAATCCGACTTAAAATCACTGGTTTGTTGAGGAGACAAGCACATTTTTCGCTTGAAATGAGACTAAAAAAAAAGTCAAAAGTCGGACCTACGCCTCTATGCGTATTTTGTAGAGATCCCGTAACAAAAAAGTTTATATTGGGAATTGATGTGAAGCTATGAACCGATATAGTGCATGATATGACTTCGATAAGGATTATATTATATTTATTGGAGCAATGATATATCGAACCTAGTTTCACCAAATAGTAAAATTCGGATGAATATGAAAACATCTATTCAGTTTAAGCAGATATTACATATATGGTGAGCAATAACCGTAAAATCGGATGAAGATGTATATGGAAGCTATATAAAAATCTGAACCGCGGTATTTTCGAGCAGTACCTGATGCCCGGTATAAAATATCATTGCTGTGGAGGGCATATTATGCATGTGAGGGACTTTATCACCAAATCGGATGAAACAACTATATGCCAAAATTCAGTCCATTTGGGCTGATATTAGCCATTTGGTGCACAGTAAATATGAAATCGGATAAAGATTGGGAGCTATATCCACATCTGAACTGATCTTGACAAAATTTTAAAGAATTATTTCTGAGCAGTACCTGATTCATCAAAAGATTATTGTTGTGGATGAAACTTTATTTGGGAGCTATAGCTATATCTGGAACGATTTTCACGAAAATTTGAAGCACTTGCTTTTAGACTGAGTTCGGTCGGTTGTGCCAAAATTCAGGTCATTTGAGCAGATATTAGCCATTTGGTGCACAATAAACCTGAAATCAGATAAAGATGTATATATGGGAGCTATATCCTAATCTAATCCGATCTCGATAAAATTTGACATATGTATTTTTGTGCTCCATAAGATATCTGGTACCAAATATCATTCTTGTGGACTGCATATTACGAATGTGAGGGACTTGAAACCTCAAATCGGATGAAATATATATATGGGAGCTATATCCTACGCTGATCCGATTTCGGTAAAATTTGACAGAGGAATATTTGAGCTCCATAGGATATCTGGTACCAAATACCATTGTTGTGGAGTTTATATTACGCATGTGGGGGACCTAAATCGGATGAAACATATGTATGGGAGCCATAGCTATATCTGAATCGATTTCCACTAAATTTGATACACTTGCTTTTAGACTAAATTCGGTCGGATGCTGGTAGCGTAGCCCGACGTCAAGGAAATGGACGGAAGAAAACAGCAACATCAGCAGAAATGATTCAAAATGTAAAGAAGCGACGTGTGTGACGGTTTCATTAACCGTTTGAAAGCCATAATTCGGGCCAAAGGTGACCAATTCGAACAATTCTAACCTTATTCTAAAATTTGATGCTACTTCCGACATTTTTTGCTTTCATTCAATAACATTAAAAAAAATAAAAATTTGTTGCAGTTTTTTCATGTTACCCTGTATATAGAGCTATATTTTATTATTTGAACCGATTCTCACCAATTTCAATAGGGTTCGTTCTTGGGCCAAACAAATATTGTTTGGAAACTTTCATCTCAATGAGATAATAAATGCAACCTGTATTTTGTTCACAAAAATACTTTTACAGACGGACTGACATGCCTAAATCGACTCAGAAAGTGATTCTTTAAAGATCCTTCTTTATCGATCCTCGCTTCCTTCTCGATGTTACAAACAAATCCACAAAGACATAATACCCTTATCACTACGTGGTGTAGGGTATAAAAATTACTCTTTATTTGTAAGTATGTGTATTTTCTCTGTTTACTCGTTTGCACTCTTAGAGTAAAGTCTTGCTCTATTTCGATCATTTCGACTCCCTTTCTAACTTTTCAAACAGACGTAACTCACATAAAACAAAATAGTAGAGAGTAAACTTCGTAAAAAATCGCACTTTTGAGCCCTCTCGCTAGTGAGAAAGTTTCACTCGTTAATAAAAACGAAATGTGGTCATATGGCTTTTCCTTGCAACTTAAAAGGGACATTTTTAAAGCATTTTCCTTATAAGGGGAATATTTTTCCTTATACAGAAGTAGTAGTAAGTAGAAGCTATTCCATAGCCTCTGCAAAAAAATATAATCAGTTATAAATCAGGAAAATATAACCAGAAAAATAGTTTCCTGATTTATAACTGATTATATTTTTGCGGAGGCTATGGAAAAGCTTCTACTTACATATAAATCCATAGGCTTTCTCTTCTAGAGTTCCAATCATGAGCGCCCACCTTTGTGGTCTTCACATATTAAAAACATTTATCATATTTCCAACACAATATTTTCCTATGGAGTTTCCCAATTTTCATAAGGACAGGGGACGGGGATTTGCTGCTGTCTCATAATCTATGCTTTCATGCCAAATTATGTGGACATTTATTGTGTGACCAAACCGAACCGAATGTGTGGCGGCCAGGTTGAGAGGAAATGAAAGCCCATAACTTTATTGTTATGACTGAAATAAATAATGTGTGGCCTTTATTAAAAAGGGAAAACAAAATAGAGAAGACAAAATATCCCTAACAATTGAATAAGAGGGTGATAATTATTTATATTAGTTGGAATATAAATAAAGATATAAAACAATTAAACAGAAAACTCGAGAGAAAATTTTGTGGATAAAATATATAAATTTAAATTTGATTCCCCACTGAAAATCGTGGTAGAACTAAGAAGGTAAAGCTATGCAATCTTATCTGCAATAAATCCATTGTATTTACACAAATCATATGGTCTGTTCCAGAATTGCGAGAAAGTAAAACTTTTTAATTCGATAACCGATTTTTCCTTTTTGAAATCGAAAAAAAATTGCGAAAATAGTAGATTTTTGCAGATTCTGGAACAGAGCAATTTGACAAGGCAAATTATAGAAAATGCAGAGCTGGGAATGCTTCTTTGAAATGATAATACCTTTATTCCATTACACCATACTGAAACTTAAGGACTAAAATCGAATTATGACCGATTTGATAAGTTATTATATATCAGGATATTGCGAACATTGAAAATACTGTTTATACCCTCCACCATAGATAGTATTTATAAAGTACTTATATTCCTGATCAGCGTTTAATTCTAAGACGATTTGGCCCTGTCCGTCCGTCCGTCCGTTTGTTGTAATCACAGTAGAGTCAAAGCGAATAAAGATAGGAAGCTGAAATTTTGCACAGATGAGTCTTTGTCTGCAGGCAGGTGAAGTTTAAAGATGGGCTATATCGGACCACGATATCGTATAGCCACCATATAACGGTACCTCCCTATATTCGGTATTTTGACAATTTTAGGTATAATATTCATCGAAATTGTTTTAAATTTAGTATTTAGAGTCCGTAATGGGAACTATAGTCTATGTCCGAAGAATGTCTATGCAGGTCCAGTTTTCGTATATAGGCCCCATATATCAGTATCTCCCTATATTCGGTATTTTGACGATTTTTGGTACAATATTCACCGAAATTGTTTAAAAAGTTCGTATTTGTACTACAACCTGTGACGGAAATTTGTCGCATGGCCCCGATATAACGATACCTCCTTATATTCTGTGTTTTGATAGTTTTGGCTACATTATTTACCGGATTTTTTTAAGTTTCGTATTTGAGTATTGTAATGGCCTATGACAAAAGTTGGCTCTGCAGGTCCACGTCTTCATATGGACCCCCATATAACGGCTATATTCGGTATATTTAAGATTTTAACAGATTTTTTATGGATTTTATTAATTTTTTTTTTTAAATTTCCAAAATCGTTCCAAATGATGGAGGGTATTCAAAGTTCGGTCCGGCCGAAATGACTGTTTTTATTGTTGTGGGGTTAACCTACTTTATAAAGATTTGTTTTGCAAATGGCAATTCAACTACCACTTTTACTAAATTCGGTAAACTGTAAACTTACTATTTTTATTATTATTTATTTATTCATTTTTTTGTTTTTTTTTTTTTTTTTTTTTTTTTTGAAAATTATTAGTCCATGTTGAGGTTGGGCAATTTTCAACCCAACCCCTTTTTTCAAATGTGATTTTTTAGATACAAAAAAAAATCCTAAAAAAATCTGCACATGTTTTAAGCGTTATGTTATTTATTGCAAAGGATTTAAATATTGTCATTATTGGAATATGGAATACCCATCAGCCAACGATTATCGTCATCACAGTCATCATCATCGTCATCATCTCCGACGACACAAACATCGTTTGAAACGAAAAAAAATCACAAACTTCCGAGGGGGAGAGAGATTTTGCTGGCTACATGATGGGTGAAAATGCTGTTGTATATTTTCGATACCAAGGCAAGGGGGGTTGTTGTTACACCATGTAATGGGTGTTGTTGTTGTTTAAAGGATGTAAACGATGATGTTTGAAAAGTAATTTCTTTCGGATGGATATGTTTGGGTATGACAATAACCCACTAAACATATCATTTACAAGCCAAACATACATGCATACATATACACATACAGATATGAGTTGAGTATCACATATACATGTATGTTGTTTTTCGGTTATGGGAAGTGTGCCTTGCCAGGGTGGAAAAGAAAAACGATTTTTTTTTGCAAATTTCCTTTTGTGGTGAAAATTGCTTTTCCTCCATGCATGAATGCCGCCTGATGATGTGTGCTCGGAAGATGTTGATGGGAAAAGTCTGTTATGTGGAAAATTTGCATAAAAAACTACTTGTGTCATAGCTTCTGGTGTTCTTTTTCTGCTCGCTTCAAGTTCGATTACAATTTGTGGGCGATTTATTTAAGAAACTCATAAAAATCGTGACATAATTTATTTTAAGCGAAATTTGGATATGATCTCCATCCCCACCAAATTTTGTCAGAAATTTTATAATTTTATTAAAGTCTTCTTGGGCGAGTAATCAGGCACATAATGTGTTCGTGTTGATGGCAACAAATTAACACTTATCAAATCGGTAACATCATGCTACCACCTTTCTCCAAACTCCTTCTCTTTCCCAAGATGTGTGAAACACCACACATCAGCAACATAGACACCAATTACTCACAGCTTTTAGGGGTTTGGGGGGAGAAAGAGAATTGGAGTTTGTGTTGACACACCATACTGGTGTTGTGATTTAGAAAAATGTTGGAGTTCAACTGCCTGCCTGATAGGCTTAGCATGACTTGTCAGTACCAACAGCATTCCCCACTCAAATACCTCTTATCGCCAACTCCTCCTCCTCTTTCCAATAGAGGAAAGTATTTGAATGATAACCATTAACACTTGGCTTTGTCCCGCATCGCCATGCCATGGACTTAAAACCACAAAATAAATGGGGTTTATCAGAGGCTTTTTGTCTGCCAGCAAAATACACATGTGTCATCCTCTACAGGATATTACCTCCATGGTTTTATTTTGGAGTTTGAGCGATAATTACAGGGGTATTTATCACAGCTAGGACGCCAACTGGGGAGTTTAGCAAACCAAGTGGTCAACCACTTCGAGAAAAGTGTTTTATACTCCCATACAGGTATTTTGAAGAGGGAAAGATAAGAAATGGAATTTTTTGGAAGGGGTTACCAGCCCCAAATGCCAAAATTTCTTTGGAAAAAATATTTTTTTATCATTTTCACAATTCTAGTCTTCTTTCTCTAGGCCGGGACTTGGAAAAAGTTCCGTCAAAAATTCTTGAAAATGTTTTCAAAGCCGAAGGAATTTGTTATCCTTATCCTTCCGAGTTCTTCAAAAAAAAAAAAAATAAATAAATAAAATAAAACAAAATGTAAAACATCCTAAAAAGAACAAAAAAAAAAATCGTAGGTCCAAGATTCAGAGTACTTTAATGTTAAAAAATATCACCTTCTAAAGAACTTCAAAATTTTTTCAAGCCACGTTACATAGTCCCTAAAAAGATGTCCATTAAAAAAATCTTATATCATCTTTCAAAGAATCCTTTCTACATAAAAATCCTTTAAACTTCTTCAACGAAACTTCACCTCAGTATTTGAATTTTCTTACAAAATTCACGATGTTAGCTTCAAAACTCCAATCCCAGATACAGAGACCTTAGAGAAAGTTTCTTTAAAAGTTTAATATTGAAGACTTCGAGCCCTTGAAAATTTTTAATTAAAAATAGCCTTTGAAACTTCTTCCCAATAAAAAATACAATAAAAATATCGTATTTTTGGAGATATCTGAAGCCTTTTTAAGGACTCTAAAATCTCTATATCAGATTGTAAAAAACTTCAGATTTCTCTTAAAGATAATATTAGAAGTCTTACAGTATATCAGCATATCGATAATATTAAAAAAAAAACTATTATGAGAACAAGGAAAATATATTAAGACTTTATTTTGGAGACTTTAAAGTCTATCAGAGCAACGTGGATAACATTTGTGGTCTATAAACAAACGCGGATAACGTTTACATCCTATCTGGATAAAGTGGATAACTTTTAAAGCCTATTTGGATAACGTGGATGGATGTCTACATTCTCTAAGGACAGCGTGGATAACATTTACACTCTCTGGATAATATGGTTAAGATTTACAGTCCATCAGGATAACCTGGACCATAGAGATAACGTGAATAACGTTTACATCTTATCAGAATAACATGGATTATTCTATTATGAGAACGAGGAAAATATATTAAGACTATCAGGATAAAGTTTAAAGTCTATCAGAGCAACGTGGATAACATTTATAGTCTATAAAGAAAACGCTGATAACGTTTACATCCTATCGGGATAAAGTGGATAACATTTAAAGCCTATTTGGATAACGTGGATAATGTCTACATCCACTAAGGACAACGAGGATAAAATTTACACTCCCTCTCTCTCTCTGGATAACGTCGATAAGATTTACAGCCCAACAGGATAACCTGGACCATAGGGATAACGTGGATAATGTTTACATCTTATCAGGATAACGTGGATAACTTTTACATCTTATCAGGATAACGAGGATAACTTTTACAGCCTATCAGTATAACGTGGATAACGTTTATCAGGATAATATGGATAAAATTTAAAGTCTATCAAGCCAACGTGAATAATATTTCAATAGCATCAGGACAACGTGGGTAGGCTTTTTATCGTATTTGGTATTGGTTACAGTTTATCGGAGCAGAGTACCGTGTCAGGATATCCTGAAAAGCATTTAAATCTCATCAGGATAACTGGGATAACATTTCGCATAAGGATAAAGTGGATAACATGGATACAATTTTTAACGTTTTAATTTCAGATTTCTCTTTATCAGATTTTAGAGTCCTTCAAAAGGTTTCAGAGTCTACAAAAAATCTCCAGTTTTAAAAGAATTCATTCAGAAATTCACGAGTTCATCATCCCAGATTTTTCAATTTTTTTCTAAATTTTGTGAATATAAGACAAAAACAGACTTTTATTATTTTAATTGGAAATTTTATCTGAAAATAAATATTTTTGACACATTTTACGTTAATCCTTCAATTCAAGGATTAGGAATGCAGATTACACGCAAATCTAAAAGGACATAACAAGAAATCCCACTTCCAGCAATAGTTCCTTTAGTCAGGGTCATCACAATTCGACAGAGTTTTATTTTTTTTTTCTAAAAAATGATTGCCAATATTTTCCATAACCCTGACCCTTGTCATTGGGCAAAAAATAAGGATTATCTACAAACTGACCATATGTATTTTCCCAATACTTTTTTGCATAAGTTTCCCATTTTTCCCAACCCTCTAAAAGGGGTCAAGTTGGCTTAAGTTGTCATCAAATGATAAACCAATCAATAATTTGAGAAAATATGAGGAACGGTGGGTTGTGGTGGGTTGGAAAATTCCTTATAACCCTTGTTATCTTTGCCTCAACATCGATTTTAGCCCAACTCTACTCATTCACAGTACCCTTTCTTGCAGTTACCTGACGCCAAAGATCTCCACAACATGTCACTAGTCGGCAGTTATGGCTCCCACTTGCTGCACACCTTCCATCCCCATCTCCTGCAGACCCTCAACCACAACATGCTGGCGGCAAATGGCTCAGCGGCGGCGGCCAGTTACTTTGCCAGCGAACGAGCCGCTCTGGGCAAGCCGTCGGTGTTGGGTAATTTCCAATTGCCATCGGCATTTTCACCGCCAAAATACATTGGAATTTCACTGGACCAGGTAAGTGGTGGTGCTAGACTACGTCTTGGCTAGGCCAGACCAGCAATGATTATTTGTTGGGTAAATTTGTAAAAAAAATAAATTTAATTTTCCATGTTTTCTTCCTCTCTCTCTCTCTCTCTGCAGAATCTCTTCAATGGCAATGACTCGTTTCGCACCGACTCAGCCAGTCCCACATGCACATCCCACGAATCATTGGAGGGCTCCAACGACTACGATGCCGAAAAGGGTGAAAGTCCACGCAGCAATGCCTCCGATCCCCGGGATTTAAGGCGTAAGTGAAATGTACATGAAACCAATTTGACAGTTTCGACATTGAGATCTGTTTAGAAAGAAAAAAATATTACAAGGATAAGGGGGTGGGAGTAGGGCACACCCTTTCATCTTCTTCTTTTTTTGCAGGATAGAGGAAAAAATTTGCATGTTGCCAAATATTTGCTGATAAATTTTATTTAAATCTTTGAAACCGACTCGTGCTAAGGGATAGATAAACATCTTTTGATGAAAATGTTTCTATTTATATAAGTAATTTTGGGTTTTTGCGACTTTCCTTCTTTTTTGCAAAAATTTAAACGCTTCACTTGGTAGTGAGTTAACGAACCCCATGAGCCACGCTTGCCTTTAAACTGTTTCGGGTTTGGCAAATTTTGATGAAATGCTATCGCCCTGCCGTCGTTCATTGACTTTTGCCTGCTCCTCCTTTTTTGCATATCGCAGATAAGACGTTTATTGGTGGCATTTTAAATAAAAAATTTAATAAAAAAATTGGCTTGCTTTATCTTGATTGAAATTGTCAAGAAGTACTCATCCCTGACTTGAAGGCACTTGAGAAGACAAACGGAAGGCGTTTAGTGGTAAATTGAAACATTTTGGCATAAAAATGGCTGAGTTCCGTGGTCGTATCTAACATTACATTACGTGGTCGTATCTAACATTAGCAATTCTTAGACCACAAGGTGTGCCGGCATATTGTACCCGGAAAAAGGTAGAGAAAATTTCAGAACAACACGGATAACGTTTACATCCTATCTTGATAACATGGATAACAGTTGTAGCCTATCAGGATGACGTGAAAACGTGTTAATCCTATGAAGGCAACGCAAATATCACTTACAGGCCATTTCGGTAACGTGGATAAAGTTTACAACATATCTGGATAACATGGATAAAAATTACAGCTCATATAGATAACGTGGATATTTTCTACAGCCTCTCAGAATAACATGGAAAATGTGGATAACATTTACAGACTATCAGGACAATGTTGATAACACTAAAGGTCTGTAAGGATAATGTCAATAATATGTACAGTCTATCAGGATAAACCGGATAACATTTGCATCCTATTCGGATAACGCAGATAATGGTTAACCATTACAGCCTATCACGTGAATAACATTAAGAGAACATTAGGATAACGTGGATAACGTTTACAGCCTATCAGGAAAATATGGATAAAATATACAGCAACTCAGGATAACACGGATAATATTTACAGTTTATTAGGACCATCGGGATAACGTGGATAACATACACAGGCTATTAGGTTACGTGGATTACATATTTAGCCAAGTAGGGAAACGTGGATAACGTTTATGGCCCTTCAGGATAATATGGATAAAATGTACACTCCATCAGGATAAAATGGATAACATTGTTATGCCATTTTGATGGTGTTGGTAACAGTTTATCGTATCAGAACAACAATTGTGCTGTGGCAGAACAACGTGGATAACATTTTTACCATGTCAGAATAACGTGGATTACATTTTAATTGCATCAGGATAACGTGGATAACATGTTTACTACATTTGCATAACGCGGATTAACATGGAAAACATTATTACAATATCAGAATGACCTGGATCCTAGCAGGATAAAGTGGATAACATTTGCAGCCTTTTAGCATAGAGAGGATAACATTTAAATTATGTCAGGATAACGTGGATAAAAATTTAATCGCATTAGAATAATTTGGATAACGATTTTGTCGTATGAAGATAACGTGGATAACATTTTTACAGCATGAGGATAATACGGATAACATTTTTAACATATCGGGATAACATAGACATCATTTTTACAGCGTCAGGATAAAGCGGATAACATTTTACAATATAAAGATAACGCAGATAATATGTTTAACGTATTCGGATAACGCGAATAATAATTTAATCGCATTAGAATAACCTGGATAGGGGATTTGACGTATGAGGATAACGTGGATAACATTTTTTACAGTATGAGGATAATACGGATAACATTTTTAACATATCGGGATAACATGGACATTACTTTTACAGCGTCAGGATAAAGCGGATAACATTTATACAATATAAAAATGATGAGGATATTATGTTTAATGTATCCGGATAACGTGGATAATAATTTAATCGCATTAGAATAATCTGGATAGGGAGTTTGCCGTATAAAGATAACGTGGATAACATTTTTACAGTATGTGTATAAAACGGATAACATGTTTAACATATCGGGATAACATGGACATCACTTTTACAGCGTCAGGATAAAGCGGATAACATTTTTACAATATAAAAATAATGCGGATAATATGTTTAATGTATCCGGATAACGTGGATAACATTTTTACCGTGCTAGGATAAAGAGATGACATTTTAAGTACACCAGGATAGCATTTTTTATCGCATGAGGATAATGTGGGTAGCATTTTCACTGTATTAGGATAACGTGGATAACATTTGTAGAGATGATGATGATTTGTAGAGATGAAGATGACCTCGATAATATTTTTAGCTTATAAAGGTGACGTGGATAATCTTTTTACAGTATGAGGATAATACGGATAACATTTTTAATACATCGGAATAACAGACATACCATATTTACAGTATCAGGATAAAGCGGATAACGTTTTTACATTATCAAGATAACGCGGATAATATGTTTGACGTATCAGAACAACGTGGATAACATTTTAAACGTGTCAGGATAAAGTGGATAAACTTTTAAATACATCAGGATAACATTTTTATCGCATGAGGATAATGTGGATAGCATTCTCACTGTATTAGGATAACGTGGATAACATTTGTAGAGTATCAGGATGACCTCGATAATATTTTTAGCTTATAAATGTATCGTGGATAATATTTTTACAGAATCAGGATAACACGGATAACATTTCTTAATACATCTTAATACATATTTAGAGTATCCGGATAAATCGGATAACGTTTTAACATTATCAAAATAACGCGGATAAAATGTTTGACGTATCACAACAACGTGGATAACTTTTTTAACGTGTCAGGATAAAGTGGATAAACTTTTAAATACGTCAGGATAACTTGGATAACATTTTTAGCGTTTCAGGACGAAGTAGATAATTTTTTAAATACGCCAGGATAATTTGGATAACATTTGTATCACAAGAGGATAAAATGGATGGCATTCTTACTCAATTAGGATAAAGCGGATATCATTTTTACAGTATCTGAATAACCTGGATAATAGTTTTACCTTTTAAAACTAACGTGGATAGCATTTTTAGATTATCCAGATAACGCGGATAAGATTTTTAACGTATAAGGATAATGTGGATAACAGTTTTGTCTCATCCGGATAGGGATATAATTGTTACAGTATCAGGTTACATTGGAAAACACTTCAGCATATTCGAAGGATAACATAACATTTCAGAATATCAGGATAAAACGGATAACATTGGTATCCGGGTAATGTGGGCCTCACGTTACAACAGCTATGGATAATAAATTTACCGTTATCCGAATTAATTCCCCTTTATCCGAATTAACTTCCCATTATCCGAATATCGAATAATATCAATTGTCCTTTTCCAATTAATCCGCCGAACAATTAGAGCAAATTAAACGCGACCATCCAGACGAGGTCAGCGAGTAAACAACACGACGATGGCAACATTTGTATTTGAATTATTTGTTGTAATTAATTTTGAAACATTTTGGTTGTTGTTTGTATTGTTGTTGTTGCTGCTCTGACGATTATAGCTAATAACAAACTCCAACTACGAAAATGAACATTTGTCCGACCGACCATCCATTCATTCATTCTCTTAAAATAACAACATAATTCATTAGATTCACACAACAACAATAAATCGCTGAGCTCGAAGAAGGGGTGGAGGTAGTTCCCAACAACAGGGCTGCAAACATATGGAGGGTGTTGTGAATGGGTTGAATTGTATTGGAGGGTGGGGACAACAATCGGAACTCTTTACGACGAGAGAACATCAAAAGCAATAAACAAAAAATGTTGCCAAAGCTGCTGCCAGCCAGCCAGCAGCCAACAAAAACAACAAATAAACAAAACCACCAGAGAGTGGTTGTTGTTGGTTGGTCGCTCGGTCGGTCGGGTTTGCTCACACTGCAGTGGCATACAAAACTCGAAGGATAAAGACACTTCAACCAAGTGCGATGATGATGACGGCGTCTATTGTTGTTGTTGTTGGTTCGACGTGGTGTGGCATGCCCTGGCATGGCATGGAATGCACAAAACATCCACACAAAGCGCCAAAAGTCAAAAGTCTTTGACGCCACACAAAGCCGGGAAAATGAAATTGTTTCAATACAACCCTTTAACGCTGCAAGGTGGGAGGGTGGAGAATGGGGCGAGGGGGAGGTATGGTTACATTTGTCTAAAATGTATAGGTTTCTAGAGGTGGGGAACATCAAAATTGGCTTAAGAAATATTCCAAAGAGAAGTAAGGGGTTAGAGAGGATATTTTTTATTGCCAGTTTCAATTGTTGTCGTTGTTGTTGCTGTTTTTGTTGTAGATAAGTGTTTTAAATGTCGCGTGCTGGCTTTGCTTCGCTTTTAATGAATTTATGAAATTTTCAAAAGGATTTTCAAAAAAAGTACTCAACAAGCCGGTACTTTTTTTAGTGGAACATGCTACATGTTGCCAGAACGTGAACGGAAAAAATAATACTTGGATGTTCTTCGTTGTTGACATCAACTGAATGACGTCAAAGACACGAAAAATTGAACGCTCACTTAATTACGTTATAATTGCCATTGTTTAGACACAGAGGCGAGCTGGCGGAAGAGCTGTTCTTTTCTTTGGCCTCTGCGACATTGTAGCAGAAGAGAGCCAATTTTTTGGCTTAAGTATTGTAAATATGAATATTTCAAAGCAAATTGCCGCCGGGTTTTTTGCATGGGAAGACCAACAATAGGCCAAGCTTCTGGATCCTTAATTAACTGTAATTTATTGGAAGTCTGGAGGGAGGGGTCGAGATGTACTTAAATTAGCCGCGATTAAAATATTACAGTACTGAGAAATAACCTGGCTTCAATGGTGTCTAAAACCTCGATATCTTGGATCCCAACTCACTTTCCACCAAATGTTAAACCCAATCGGTATTCGAACCTGAAATATTTGCCTATTTATAACTCAAAGTCGTTTTTTTTACCCTACACCACAAGATAGGCCCATAGTTCCATTTGATGATCTGCATAGAATCGCTTTCTGAGGCGATTTATGCATGGCCGTCAGTTCCTCTGTCCGTCCGTCTGTTTGTCAAAGTACAGGTCGCATTTATTGACCGATTCAAATGACATTTTGCACAAGTATCGTTTGACCCAAGGACGAACCCTATTGGAAGTGGAGATAATCGGTCAAAATTTCGGTATAGCTCCCATATACCTCTTATATATTGTTAATCCGATTTGTTATTTTTGTCCTTCGCAGCCGTAATATGCACTCTGTAACAACCATACTTGGCGGAAATATATCAAATATAGCACAGAAATACCTTTGCCAAATTTTATCGAGATCGGTTCAGATTAGGATATGGCTCCCGTATATATACCTTCGTCCGATTTGCTTTTTATTGTGCACCAAATGTGTAATATTGGACCAAATGGGATGAAATTTGGCATTTACGACCAAATTGAGCCTAGAAACAAGTATGTCAAATTTGAAAATCCGTTCAGATATAGGTATAGCTCCCATATTTATTGTTCATCCGATTTGTTATATTTGTTCTTCACAGCCGTAGTATTCACTCCATAACAATACATCAAACTCAGTTCAAAAATACCTTCGACAAATTTTATCGAGATCGGTTCAGATTTGATCTTTGCACGATTTCAGCAAAAACAGGGTGAGATAAAAAAAACTGAAACAAAGTCAAACGCCATAATTTTTAATTTTTTTTTTTAAATTTTATTGAAATAAAGCAAAAAATGTCGGAAATAGCATCAAATTTTAGAATTAGTTTCGATTTGTTCGAATTGGTCACTTTTGGTACGAATTATGGCCTTCAAACTGCCAATGAAATCCTCGCACGCTGCCCGAATGTTGCTGGGCGGTATTTTGGCCCATTCCTGGCGAAGCGCTTGCTTGAGGTGATCGACACTTTGGTATTTTTTAGTCCAACCTTGTTTTCCAAAACACTCCAGACACATTTGTCCAACGGATTGGTATCCAGAGATTTTGGTGGTCATTGTGCGCTGGAAATGAAGTGAGGAACCTCATATTGTAACCATTCTCGGGTGACGCGTGCTGAGTGTCATGGTGCTGAGTCCTGTTGGAATGTCCAAGGTCTGCGGCCAAAATGTATGCGTGCCCCAGGCTTTAATACACCCTCCAGAATATTTTCGCGATAATAATCAGCATTTATTCTGATGCCACGGTCGATTAATACGAGCGGAGAGCAATTATCGGTTGTTATGGCGGCCCACACCATCACCATGGCCGGCGCTTGAGTTCTGGTGGCCAACCTAAGGTGCACATTTTCAGCTGAACTCTTTGACAAGTAAACATGATCATTTTGTTTATTTACAAACTGCTGGACAACGATTTTTTTCTCATCGGAGATCGAAGAAAACCAAATTCGGCAGTTCACCACTTTCTGCCAAGCGAAGCAACCCTTTAGCTCTTTTGAGTCTATTTTCTTTCTGTTGCGGTGTAAATTCTTGCACTTTTTGGAATTTCAATGGCTCCACCCCGAGCTCATTTTTCAATATTTGCCGAATGAAATATTGCGAAATGTTCAGCTCACGAGCCACTTTTCCGCCACTGCGACGTGGGTTAGAGTACTCCAGCATTTAAATGTGAATAAATCTTTTGTGTCTCGTACCATCGCTCATTACCCTGATACAGGTAGCGTAGCCCGACGTCAAGGAGGTGGACGGAAGAAAACAGCAACATCAGCAGATGTGGTTCGAAAAGTATAGAAGCGACTTGATCGAAACCGCGACGAAGTGGCCGAAAAATCGCTCGTGAGCTGAACATATCTCAATATTCCATTCGGCAAATATTGAAAAATTAAACAAATGCCTCGGCAAATTTAGTAGAAATCGATTGAGAGGAGGTTATTCCTCTCATATATTGGAGGATCTTCCTCTCATATATAATTTCCTTTGGTATGATTTAATTCTCATAAATTCCCCATAAAACTTTTATTTGTTATATGAAGCTCTACTATATATCCAAAGGGGTGTAGGGTATCACAAAGTCGTCCCTTTCCGACTTTTAGGCTTTCTTTACTGATTTTTTATTTTATATAATTTTTCTATATATTTTTTTTTTTAGAAAAAAATACCCATATCCATATCAAATGCCTAAATTGAAGCAACCAAAACATGATACTTCTTGTTTCCTCACATGTCCAACAAATATTTGTTGTCCCAATTTGTTGTAATGCTACACACTACTTTGATGGCTAATTTTCAAGCAATTACCCCTGGCCACAAGTCACCACCCTCTCTCAACTTTCAACTAAACTCCCCGGAGTAGTTATAGCCAGCCTTAATAATTTGATGGATGATGATTTTGTGGAATTTTTATATTAAAATTCAGACAAACGACCAACGAACACACACACACAAAAACATAACCTTACTAATCGCATAGACAGCCAGTCATCCAACCAGGCAACTAACACCCCAAGTACCAGCTCCAACGAGGTATGAAATTATTATGATTTCTAAACATGTAATCTAAAATCGCATTCCAGTCGCTGTGTTCGTTCGTTCGCGCCAGTGTATCTCTTGTCCGCCGGCAGCAGAGTCGGCGGTATATCCATTGCAAATTTGTACAAGTTTATCGCCCACATTCCCCTGAGGGTAGGGAATATTTTCGTTTCTCTTTTCTCTTTTTTTTTTGTTTTTGTGGCCATTTAGCCAAACAATCAACGACCAATCAGTCGCTACTCATGTGTGTAAATAAATAAATAAACAACAGCAAAAACAACAAGAATTCGCCATTTCAGTTTCCACAGCAACACGGTAAAATGCATTTGGCAATGACGTCTGGTTCCTGGTGTTTCAATGCATGCGAATGGATGGCGTTGTCAACATCAACAACAACAATTTACTTAATTTTATTTAAAATAAAATAAAAATATTGGTTTGTTAAATGGTTAACCATGCAAATGAAATGAATGGCGTTCCAGAGGTCAGACAATGTCATGGTGCAAATAAATGCAACAAATATTGGGGTGGCCTAGACAATTTAATATTCAAGGGAAAGTAGAAAATCACGAGCATGATCCATGTATTGGAAAAAGCAACATTGAAAGATTTGAAGTAGAAAATCCAAATTTGTAATTGCAAAAAATCCACATCAAACTGTGAAGATTTTTTGGGTTTTTTTTTTCCTCCAAGCTAAACTCTTCAAAAGCCACATTTGTTGCTGTAAGGGACTTAAAAAAATAGTTGAGGAACCCGTGATGATCCTTAGAAACATTTTTAAAGAAATCCTGAATTTTGACTGTTACATTCCTAGTTGAAAAAAACCTTCAAAATCTACATTTATTGTACTCCGTTTAAGGTCCTTTAAAAAAAAATTTAAGAACCAAAATTAATAACTTTGAGAAATTTTAATAGTTCTTATATAAATTTTAAAGACTTCTGTCCTCCGAAAAATATTTTAAATAAGTCATGTTTATTTCTTTGTCCTTGGAGGGTCTTTTGCAAAAATAAATTATTG
This sequence comes from Musca domestica, assembly GCF_030504385.1. Classification (NCBI taxonomy): domain Eukaryota; kingdom Metazoa; phylum Arthropoda; class Insecta; order Diptera; family Muscidae; genus Musca; species Musca domestica. The sequence goes on along the minus strand of NW_026712223.1, from coordinate 802,919 downwards.
AGAGGCCATGAGAATAATATATATATATATATATATATATATATATATATATATATATATATATATATATATATATATATATATATTTTTTTTTTTTTTTTTTTTTTTTTTGAGGTCCTTGGAAACATTTCTTGAAAATATTTGTTCTTAGTGAGATCCTTGGGAATCCTTAATAAAATCTGCGAGGTCCTTGGATAAATTCCTTAAATACCCGCTTGTATTTTTTAAAAAACTGCAACCAACTTCAGACTGTTGTCATTTCTAAGCCACTCGTCCGACAGCTGTCAAAAATATTCCATTGACAGCTCATTATATTTTTTTTCCAGAAAAAAAAGTTATTCGTGATGGAATTCAAGCGGGATGGTGTGATTTCTTTTTATTTGGCTGGAAAGCCACAAGTGGCTATAATTAGAACACTCCAGCATTTAAATGTGAATAAATCTTTTGTGTCTCATACCATCACTCGTCACCGTGATACTGGATGTGAACGGAAGAAAACTGCAATAGCAACATCGGCAGAAATGGTTCGAAAAGTAAAGAAGCGTCTTGAACGAATCCCGCGTCGCAGTGGCCGAAAATATATCGCAATATTCCATTCGCCAACTATTGAGAAACGAGCTCGGGTAAAGCCATTGAAATTCGAAAAAAATGCAAGAACTTACACCGCAACAGAAAGAAAATAGACTCAAAAGAGCTAAAGAGTTGCTTTGCTAGGCCGAAAGTGGTGAACTGCCGAATTTGGTTTTCTCCTATCTCCGATGAGAAAACATTCGTTGTCCAGCAGTTTGTAAACAAACAAAATGATCGTGTTTACCAGAGGTACCAAAGAGGTCAGCTGAAAATGTGCACCTTCGGTTGGCCACCAGAACTCAAGCGCCGGCCATGGTGGTGGTGTGGTCCGCCATAACAGCCGATGGTCGTTCTCTACTCCTATTAATCGACCGTGGCATTATAATAAATGCCGAATAATATCCCAAAAATATTCTGGAGGGTGTATTAAAGCCTTGAGCACCCAAATCTTTTGGCCGCAGTCCTTGGACATTCCAACAGGACTCAGCACCATCGCACTCAACACGCGCCTATGGTTACAAAATGAGATTCCTCTTTTCATTTCCAGCGCACAATGGCCTCCGCATACCAATCCGTTGGACTATTGTGTCAGGAGTATTTCGGAAAGTAACGTTGACACTAAAAAATACCAAAGTCTCGATCACCTCAAGCAAGCGCTTCGCCGGGAATGGGCCAAAATACCGCAGAGCAACATTCGGGTGACATGTGGTTTCATTGAAATTTTATTGAAAATTGTAACGAACAACCCTAATATTATTCGTCCCATTCAAATATGTTATCCATCATTACAACCATTTACAGTACAACAACAATTGTCCGACATAATAAAATAAAACAAATTTTATACATTTTAATATCTTCCGTTTTCACGACAAAGGACTTAACTCCTCTAATATGAATAGGAAACGGAATAATATTACCATAAAAAATAAATTACCTAATATAAGCTACTGGATTCCGAGAAATGTCGTTTCAGGTGTTATAAGTTTCCATGCAGTCCTTTAGGTTTTATGAATTAAAGCTTTCCTGAATTGGACTTTTTAACCACATTTTTTTTCTATATTTTTATTCCAAGAACAACATTTAGTCCTTTTTCCCTCAAAAGCGACAAATTTAAAGTCTGGTAATGCAGGACTATCTCTCCGGTTGAATGATTGTGGTTGTTGTTGTTGCTGGCTTTGGCATACGTGTTGACTTCTACTTGTCGGTGTTGTTGTTGTTTTTGTTTCGCCCGCCCTGGTGTTAAAATCACGTCTACGACAAGTGGTAACATCAGAGGTTGGCTAAATGGCTGGTTGACTGGTCATTTGTTGTTTTTGCTGTTACATTTTTTTTTTGCTTCTGACCTTTTGTTGTGTCCTGCCATATTGTGGTCGTTGTTGGACAGCAACAGAAAAAAAAACGAAACGCTCTTTGACTGCAAATGTCAGTTGTCAGTTGCCAATTATGTAATTTCGGAAATGCAACAGTAACAACAACAACAAGAACCTATCCTGCTGTGATTTATTTAAACAAAATTAAATCATGGCATTCCACCATACCCCCGCCATTCTTATTGCCCTTTAAGCCCGAATGAATTATCACACTTTGGCCAAAGGAGAGCGAGAGAGGGGGTGAAAGGGAGAGCCATAGTCTCGTGAATCAAATACGTGTTGAAAATATTTAGAAAGCAATTAAAATTTGTAATATTTTTTCCACCAAAAAAAAAACCGAAAACTGAAAACTGAAAACATAAAAATCCATTCGGAATTCCTGCATAAATTCGAACAATATTTATGGCCATTACATGCACACACATACAGAAGGCAAGACAGACATTCAGGCAGGCACAGAAATTTGTTACATTTCCCACTCTTTATTGTTACCCCCACCCTGACTAGCAAACCTTTAAAATATTCCAATTGAATACCAGAAGGTCGTTTCAATTTGTTAGACATTAATTTAAAGATTTATTATTGTTGTTGTGTTTTTGTTGTAACGATAATCCCCACAAACAAATAAAGAGTAAACATTAAGTTTATGGTTTTTTTTCTTCTTCCAGATACCCATCGCAGTGACAAACCATCGACATCATGTGCCTCCTCCATGGCTGCCGTTTCGGCAGCAGCCGCCGCAGCTGTGGCCTCCATAGCCTCGTCACAGGCAGCAGCGGCCGCCTCTTCGGCCACGGTGTCATCACACATGTCCCACCACCCACATCATCCCCATGCTCCGCCCCACCATGTACAGCATCATTTACCCCCGCTCAGTGCCCATCATCATCACCATCATCCGAACAGCAGCCTCTTGGCAGCGGCCAGTATGAGCCATAGTTTGGGCTTGGGTGGTCCACCGGGTCTGAGACCACCACCAGGCCATATACCAGATATGTGTCCTGTTTGCGGCATTAAACTATCAGCCGATGAGTGGAACTCTCATTTTCTAACGGAACTGGATCGTTTGTATAAATTGAGTTCCGGCATGGAGAGATCGAATTTACAGGCCACTTATATGTTTGCCCAACCCTGCCCCTCACAAGAGAATGCCATTAGAACCAGCCATAATCGTTGGGAGGTAAGTAGAGGTTGGAGAGACTTAGACTCAACATGGGCGGGGGGGAAATTGGGTCAAATTTAGGAAATGTTGAGGCAACATTGAGAAATTTTGAGGGAACATTGAGAAATGTTGAGGTAACATTGAGAAATGTTGAAGGAACATTGAAAAATGTTGAGGCAACATTGAGAAATGCTGATTCAAGATTAAGAAATGTTGATGCAACATTAATAAATGTTGAGGCAACATTGAGAAATGGATTCAACATTACTCATTAAAAAAAGTTGCTGAACATTTTTTTTCATAAAAAGTGGTTACTTCAGAATTTTGAAATTTTGCTCCACAATTGAATAAATGTTGCTTCAACATTGTGAACTTCGCGAAATGTTGCTTCGGCATTACAAAAATGTTTTGCTACATAAAAAGGTTGCTCAACATTAAAAAGTGTTGCTTCAGCGTTTCAAAAGTGTTGTCGATAACATTTTTGGTTCAGCCTTTGAAAAAATGTTGCTTCAGCATTGAAAACAGTGTCGGTGCCAAATTGAATAAAAAAATAACTCAATATTCAGAACTTTTCGAAATGTTTGAAAATCTCAAAATTGATGTCGGTAATTAAAATTCTATTTTTTTTTTTCTAAATTCTCTCCCCCATCAGACCTTCCAAAGAATACGCAACAATCGCCAGAATCGTTTGCGCATCAAGGTACGTAAGCGTAAATATGGCGACATGTATTTCATGGAGAATATGTTTTGCAATTCCTGTCCGATTTGCAAGAGGAAATACGCCCTCGAGGTTGGTGGTAAACTGCCAGATGATGAGAATAAGCAACAGGATGAAATCGAAACTGTAGATGTGGAATCTTGCAATGATGATGTACCTGATTCGAATTCGGAAATGTCACAGGTACATCATGCTCATATGCCAGCTCTCAGTGGGAGTAGCAGCCATAGTAGTAGCCATAGCAGTTCAGGTGGTGGTGGTGGAGGTGCCAGTACCCCAGGTGGGGCTAATTTGCACAACAGTAATAGCCAGCCGGGAAAATTGGATGGCATACTGTACAGAACTGCCAATTGTGCCATAAGTAAGGATAATATGCATCAGACAGCCGAGGAGGATATTAGCACAAATGTGGCCACCACCACCACCACCAGTGGCAGTAACAGCAGCAATAGCAGCAGTGCTGGAAGTAGCAGCAATTGGACAGAAGCTCACAATCCAGGCAGTAATATCAACAGCCATACGAATGCGGGTCAGGGGCATATATCAGGTAACATAGCTACTTTTATTTAAGAGAATGCCAGAGAAGATTTCAAGAAATATCTCTTGCTTGGTTTTAGTGAAAAATGTCAGCGAATTATCCTCGACAACCCATCATTACTACAATGCCGATTCCTGCAATGAGGAACGCAGCGCCAAGGACATGTCCATGGATACTTGCAATAATGACAGCGATGAGGATGTTATTGTGGATGATGATGATTCCATTAAAATGACAAGCTATAACAAGAAGAGGAAATATGAAGAGGCCATGGTGGGCAGTAGCAGGTAAGACACAGAAAAAAGAAAGTAAAGGCGTAAATCCGTTACCAATAACAAATAAAATTATAGAATTTCAGACAACCCCTCACCGGTGGAGGAGAGGCCACGTTCTGAGCCCCAGGTTACCAGTACCGAAACCACCGTGGAAAATCCCCATAACAATAATAATAACAACAACACCACAAAATACACAGCATTTGAAGATTTGAGAAGTAAACACATGACCCATCACGGCCAGCAGCTGCAAATGCAGCATCACCAACCACTTGAAGGGGATTCACCCAATGGCCATGGCCATGGACAGGTGGCACCACCACATCCCGGCCTCATGCCAGGCCTTGCAGCAGCACAACAACAACAGCAACAATTGGACTCAAAGGTGGGAAATAGTTCGGAAATAAAACCCGACAATGAAGATGATAACAAATGTTTCATTTGTAAGGTAAATTTTTCAGTTTTGTTAGGGCCTGCCAGGGCAGAGTTTCCTGCCCCGGTTATTTTTATTTGCAATTTTATTGAAAAAAAAAAAACGATTGTTGTAATTGTTGTTTTAACTTTTCAAACATTTTCTATCATTAAGACAGGTATAAAGGACTTTGCGTCGGACACATTTTTGAGGGGGCGTAACTTTTATTTCCATCAGAGTTGTGCCAATGTCATGAGCAGTTATCGTTTGAACAAAGAACTTCAGCAGCAGCAACAACAGCAACATCTTCATCAACAAACCGAAGTTGGCAGCAGTGATAAACCAGCCACGGTGACACAATCCCAACCGCTGCCAACTTCACAGCAACATGTTGACAATGGCCAGGCAACACACAAAGAAAGTTAAGACAATGAGAATTGGAGTAATAACTATAGCGAAAATAAATTGAGAGAATAAAAACAAAGAGAATCTAATTTGTTGCCATACAAGAAGGAGAAATTCTGATAAATTTAGATGTATAGCAACATGTTGCCGGACTGGGGCAACATTCAGAAAAGTCCAGTTATTTCAATGTCAAATCATCAAATGACAAGTCTAATTGATGTCAAGTATAAATCTGTGAAAAATTGGAAGGGATTTTAAGTCGAGAAAAACAAAAAAAAACATTATAGCAACTTGTTGCTAGACTAGGATTTTTCCTGCAACATTTGAAGAGAAAATGCTCAAAGCCCATAGAATTTATGCAAATTATGATAGATCATGGTTAAGCAAATGCTCTCCTTACTCGGAAATAAATTTCACAGAGGATTTTACATGAATCACCAAAATCTTTTGCAACATGTTGCCAGACACATGTGTACAACAGCCACTACCATCTACCACGATATCTTCAAAAAGGCCATAAACCACAAAATAAAATATGAAAGAAGTATAATTTAGATAAGAATTTTAATAATTTAATGAAAAAATTTAGAGACCCCCTTCCCCCTCTGTCCCTACAATCAAAGAACGCGACAAAACATATAAAGAATTTATTAGAGAAAAAGGAGAAAAGTAAAATAGCAATTTAAATGTAGTTAAAGAAAAAGAAAATAAATTATATTTAAAATGTAACAAATAAATTTCAATTTAAATGTATAAAAATTATAATTATCATCTAAGAATATATTAAAAAAAATCCATGTAAATTTTGTTTTTCTTTTGTCTAGGTAACTTAAGTGTAGATTGGATTGTAAAAAACAAGTTAAGTTCTCCCTTCCCCCTTGTAATGCCTCTCTGTAGATCTTTTCTTTTTGTTCCCCACATTTCTGTTAGATAATTTTTCTTAAAGGCTTCAAACAAACAAACCCCTAATTGCCCTAAATGTATTAATAATAAGTGTGTAATTGTTATTTATATAATTTTAACTTAATCTAATTGTAATTAAATAAAAATATTTTAAATTAATGCAAAAACAAAACAAACAAAAATCATAAGAAATAAAATACACATATTTTAAAACAAATACAAAAAAATGAAATAAATAACAAAATACTAACGATAAACATGTTTTCGGATTTTTTTATTTATTGGGGTCATTGTTAGGTAAGTCAAAGTTTATACCATTCCCTAAAGTAATTCATGAATATTTCCCATTACTTGTCCATAGTATACTTCGAAAATCCTCTGCTGACTTTTAACAAAATTGCAAAAATTCTCCACTGACCTATAGAAGACTTCGAAGATCTTATAATGATTCAAAAAGTCCTCCTGCTGATCTGTAAAAGGTCGCAGGTAGCAAAGACACCTGTCCTAGAAAACCTTACGGGGACTTCTGCCTTCCACGAACCTATAGGTAAAACCTGCAAGGCTTTCTGCTGATTTATAGAAGACCCCAGAAGCATTATTTTGACCAATGGAGGTCTCGGAAGTCTTCTTTTGATCTACAGAAGACCCCTAAAGACTCCTCAATTGACCACCTGTAAGATTTTCTACTGGCCTACTAACGACTTCGGCAGATCTTATCTCGATGCCTACCACTGACCTAGAGAAGACCTCAGAATTCTTATACTAGAAAGCTTAGGATGTCCTGGAGAAGATCTTGTCCAAATTCAGCTGTTGTATGGATGAAGACCTCTGATTTATCCTATTGACTTCTTCAAGGACACTTTATAGTTCTTCTACTGCCCTGAAGAAGTCCTCAGAGGCTTAAAACTTGCAAAGAGACGATTTTAAAGCTTTAACACAGGAACTATCTAAAAGATCTGGGATGCCTGTTCAGGAGAAAAAGAAGACCTCCAAGGACTCCTGCTGCTGTTCCAGAGAAGAAAAAGAAGACCTCCGATGTCTTCTCCTGCTGTTCCGGAGAAGAAAAAGAAGACATCCGAGGTCTTCTTCTGCTCTTCCATAGAAGAGCAGACCTCCTTTATAGAAGGAGAAGACCTCCTTCATGGATGAAGACTTTCGAGGTATGCTGCTGATTTATGGATGACGTCAGAGGTTTTCTGTTGGTCTAAACATGACCTCAAAGGTATTTTAATGACTTCTAGAAGATATTAGAAGTATTTTACTAATCTTACCATGGGAAGGCTTAAAGGTCCTCCCATGACTTACTGATGTCTTCAGAGGTCGGCAAATGGATTATCTCTGAGGGCACCTACATATATATCCCGTCAGGGGTCTTCTATTGGACTAGAGATGTCTCATAGGTTTTGTACTGACCTCGAGGAAGTCCCATATATGTTCTGCTGATCTCTAGAAGACTTCAAAAGAATTCCACAGACTTAGTGAAGACCTCTAAGACCTCCTCCTGTGACTTGAGTAATAATAGAAGATCCATGGAAGAGTTCGGAGGAGTTTAACTGATTTATCTAAGGCTTGAAAGAAATGCAATTATTTCTCACAGAATCATAGACGTCTTACACTATCCTCTTTCCTTTTCTCCCATGGTATACTTTTAAGTTTCTCTACTATGCCATAGAAGCAGAGACGTACAGACAAATGCATTTGGAAACTAATTTGGGGAGCCCTACTTGCCAAAAATTAACTTTTTCATATAAAATCTAAAAAAAATATGTCAGAAAACTATCCATTTTGGAGGCACACACCAGGCGTCCACCCAGCATATGTTCCTGAATAGAAACATTCATAAGATTTGACTTGCTAAAGGAGGCCTGAGATATTGTGTATGTGCCTTTCATGATCCTATTTCTCTATAGAAGATATTATTTTACTACAGAGGATCTTGAGATCTCCTACGGACGTGTAGAATAACGTTGATTTTTTCCTACAGAAAATAGTTCCACTTAGGAAAAATATTGAAATTATGGAATGTCTCATATTACCTAAAACATACATATATTTAAGAGATGTACATTTCACACACAATTAAACCAACATTCATGCTTAAGTATCTGTTCTCGCAACACTATCTCTTTCACCAATTTGTTCTACTCTGAGAATATAGAATCTATTTTTAGAAAAAAAGTGTGAATTCTCTTAAAAATGCTCATAACTAACATTTAGGAAAATTATTTTCCACTTATCGGTAAAAAAATCAATAACACTTGGTGGAAAAACAAACGGCATAAATGATACCGTCTCTTCAAGTGGGTGTTTATGTGAACATAAAAGAGCGAGAGATAGATAGCAAGAGAGTAATTTGTGTTGAGTTTCATTTGAAATCTCTTTATGAAATATTCTCACAAACTGATAACGAATGTCAATCTAGCAGTCACTAAGAATGCTAATTGTTATGCTGGCCGAGCCGGCTGATTATTAAGTGGTGGTGGATCAGTTGCTTTGGCACCGTGAGCGGTTCTATCCAGTTGTCGTTTCAATTAGTCGTGAGCAAGCAGTCACTTTGGACACTACAATTTATATTGGAGCGCTATCGCATTTAAGAGTGACGTCAAGTTTTAATTTCATTCACAGATCGCTCGCCAGTCAGACGGTTCTCAGAAGATTGCTGCAACGTAAATTCGTGTTATTGGAATTCCGCTGTTATTTTTTTGTTTTTACTTAAGGTAAGCATAAACAAATAAGTGTCAAGTGTTTTGCCATATTTGAAATATGTTCCACCTTAAAGTTCTCACGCCAGGTTGAAACTGAAACTGAGAACTCATGTTAGCTATGCAAATGACACTAATGAAGGCAGTTTTATTTTTTGTTTCTATTCCACACAGCCAGCGTTATGTTTTCAAAATTAACAACCAGATTGGCACCCCGCCTCTGCACACCCGGTACAACAATTGCCAGCCGTCAATTGACATCGCAACAAGTCTTCGAACGCGAAGATAAATACGGCGCTCACAATTATCATCCCCTGCCCGTGGCACTCACCAAGGCCAAGGGTGTCTTTGTCTGGGATGTGGAGGGCAAGCGGTATTTTGATTACTTGAGCGCTTATTCAGCTGTCAATCAGGGCCATGGTCATCCCAAAATTATTAAAGCTCTGACGGAGCAGGCTCAAGTATTGGCCTTGACTTCACGGTAAGTAGAAAAAGAAGGTACAAAGGAGGAATAATGGAAATTTTTTCTTTAGTTTTCGAAGAAACAAAGCAAGAACTTGAGATAAGCCGGACAACTTTAGCAACAGAAATCTATATTTGAAAAAAGAAATTTATTATCACTCCCGGGGAGTAATTTTTGTGAAAGCAACGCACAGGGAGTGTTGGCTGTCTTATCAGGGTAGTCTATCATAAAATAAGAAGAAAAAAAAAAACGAGTATAGCAACTGATAGTGGTGTTGGCCCACAATATACCACCAATAGCATAGGTCAAGCCTTATCTCAGTTATTGCTCTTGATTTGAAATCTAAACATAACGCTTTGTGCATTTCTAGTTCGTTGTCTTGTTAATTGATATATATTTTCTTGTTATTGTTTTATTTTACTAGAGCCTTCTATTCGGATGTCTTGGGAGAGTATGAGGAATATGTCACCAAATTGTTTAACTATGACAAAGTTTTGCCCATGAACACCGGTGTTGAGGGTGGAGAAACTGCCTGCAAATTGGCCCGGAAATGGGCCTACACCAAGAAGAATATCCCGAAAAATCAAGCCAAGGTAAGAATTAGAAAAAAAACTGTTGGACACGATGAATCGTGCAGATCTATAAAAATCTTAAAAACTATGGGGGGTCTGGCCAAAACAAGACTTAGAAGACTTCTAGTAGTCTATAGAAAACACCAGCGATTGTTTATAAAAATTCTTACAGATATTCCTCTGATCTATAACAGCTTTCCGCTGAGATCCTTACGGACCTATAGAAGGCCTAATGATTTAAAGAAGGCAAAATACTCCCACTTTTAAATAAATTGACTCTGAAGCTTTGTTCTCAAATATAGATAAACTAGGGTGTCTACAAACCACTACTGATATGAGATTTTTGAGAATGAGAATATTGTTATATAAGATAAAAGAGTTACGTGTTTAGTGACTCCGGCCAGGTTCAGTTTTCAAGGCCTTAAAAAACTTAAATTTACCTCTAGAAACCCTTCGAATTCTTGTAGGGTTTATAATTAATGACGATAGACTTCAAATATATGGAAGACCCCACTCTACTGCCATAAAGAAGACCTCAGAGGATTTAAACTGAGATATACATTATTTAAATCATCTCGACGACTTATACCGACCTCTTCCGCCCTTCGAAGTGATCAAATCCCTCTATTTTACAAAAAAACCCGCAATAACGGCCTCAGAGGTCTTCTACTAACCTATGGAAATCCTCCCTATATTGACATATGAAAGACCTTAGATGACTTTTTCCCACTCATAGATTTTCAACTGATTTGAGAATCTTAAAAGTAATTTAAAGACTGACGATTTCGGCTGAGTAAAGCGACCTGTAGACTAACTTATAGAATATGTAGATGGCTTCAAATTACCTATTTGTAGGCGACTCCAAAAGGGTTCATCTGATTTTGATAAGGAATCAGGAGGTATTTATTACCTTACATAAAGACTGAACTTATCTTAAAAGTCCTCAGGGTTTTTCTACTGGCCTATAAAAAAACCTCAAAATTATTTTAAGAACCTAGATAAGACCTCAGAAGAACAATATAGAAGATCTCAGGGGATTTCTTATGACCTATAGAATACCACAAATTGTGACTACTTAGTTATAGAAGCCCTTGACTAACCTACAAAAAATTTCTAAGGAGTATCAGTAGGCAACCTCAAGATGATTCTTTCCCTCGCCTTTATAAGGTTTCATCTGTCGAAGGTTGAAGTGGTCTTTTACAGAAATGTAGAATATCTTTCGAGATATTTTTCTGAGAAAAATGTGGTTCTGAAGACTTTCTCTAAATTTATGAATCTTTCCAAACACAAAGAATAGTTCTGAGGCTGACTAAATCTTCCAAAAAATTACAATTTTTATTTATTTTTTTGTTTTATTTATATTTCCAGATCATCTTTGCCGAAAACAATTTCTGGGGCAGAACTTTATCAGCCGTCTCAGCATCCACCGATCCCAGCAGTTATGAGGGCTTTGGACCATTTATGCCTGGCTTCGAAATCATCAAATACAATGATGTGCAGGCCTTGGAGGTATATTTCACAATTCAATAATTAAAAATCAGGAACTAAAACAAATCTGTCTGCCTTTCTAGAAAGCCCTTCAAGACCCCAATGTGTGCGCATTCATGGTTGAACCCATTCAAGGTGAGGCCGGTGTTGTGGTTCCCGATGATGGCTATTTGAAAAAGGTACGCGAATTGTGTACCAAAAACAATGTCCTCTGGATTGCCGATGAGGTACAAACCGGTTTGGCACGTACCGGTCGTATGTTGGCTGTCGACTATGAGGGCGTTAAACCTGACATTTTAATTTTGGGTAAAGCTTTATCGGGTGGTATGTACCCCGTATCGGCTGTCTTGGCCAATGATGATGTTATGCTCTGCATTAAACCCGGCGAACATGGTTCCACCTATGGTGGCAATCCCTTGGGTTGCAAGGTAGCCATGGCCGCCCTGGAGGTGTTGCAAGAAGAGAAATTATCTGAAAATGCCTTCAAAATGGGTGAATTGTTGAGAAGTGAATTGAATAAGCTGCCCAAGGATGTGGTTTCCGTGGTCCGAGGAAAGGGTCTGCTCAATGCCATTGTTATTAATTCAAGTAAGTGGAAATGTTGATGAGATTGGAATATCAGAATTTTCTAAAAATTTATTTTATTTTCCAATAGAACACGATGCCTGGGATGTCTGCTTGAAATTGAAGGAGAATGGCTTGTTGGCCAAGCCCACCCATGGTGACATCATACGTTTTGCCCCTCCCCTGGTCATCAACGAGGAACAAATGTTGGAAAGTGTGGATATTATTAAGAAGACCATTATGTCCATGTAAAAGCCGTGCCTTAATTCCAAGAATCTGAAGTCTGAATATTTTGTAAAAGAAAGCATTTAAATGTAGAGTTCTAAGTGCATTTTTTGTAAATGAAAAAAGAATTTATAAATATATTTTTTTAATAAAAAAACGCAATTTCCTTTTTGTTTGGAAAAAAAGAAAAAAATGAAAAATCATAACCTCAATGTCACAATGACAAAAGTGTGTCACCCAAAACCATTGACAGACGTCGCTCGACCATCAAAGCCAACAAAAATAATTGAATCATAAAATTACCACTCATTTACTCGTTGTCGTCGTCAGCCTTGAAGGAAGTGTCCGCAAAAACATTAAGATAAAAAGAACGCCTCAAATAATGTGAAACGAAATTATAAAAAAACTCTTGATTTTTATTAAAAAAAATTGTTTCATATTCCTCTCCTTTTTTGAGGCAAAAAACTGTTTTTTAATTAAATCACGGCTACTTCATTTAAATGGCGGGGGAGGGATGGATGGATGGATGCATAGTCTTGAGACAAATCAAGTGACATGCGGTCGTTAAGCAATAAATTGGCTACAAAAAAGGACATTTTGCGACAAGACAATGACAGTCTTGGGAGCATGGCACAACAGCAACAGCAAGGATACATAAAAATGTCAAAGTAGCCTTCTTGCTGGCATTGTCGTGTCTTCTTCCTTCGCCGTCTTATCTGTTGTTGGCCAAGTAGTTAAGAAAACAAATACTTTCATTTATTTTGCAGTCAGGAATTTCTGGGCAATAAAAACCATTAACAAGAGAATCTTAAAAAGGTAATTATTGCTATGAGCAGAAAAAAATTCTAAAAATATATTGAGGAGGTGGGGTGGTAGAAGAGGGGTTAAAAGGATGCTGGAAATTCCTTCAACCAGCCAAATATAAACAAAGATTATGGTGTTAAATGGATTACACAAAATTCTACAATAGAGTTACAAAATGGGCATAATGCGCCACAATGGTAGCAAGGAAAATGCCATAAAAGTCGACGAACTCATATTTTTATGACACGGTCTTATTGTTAATTCGATGCTTTTGTATTTTTTTCGTTGCCATAACCAAATGTAATATTAGAATATCATATTGAGTTGACAATTGAAAACGCGCAACAAAAAAATAATGAGCTCAAGAGGAGTTACACTTTTGCAATTTAATATTACATTTTTTGTTTTAATATCACCATTTCGTAAATACGTTTTTTGATCGTTGGAAGGTCAAGTTATAAGCTAAATATGTATGAATTTCGTGGGTTTCCAAGGCCAAGCATACGAACCGAAAACATTAACATATCTCGCAAATGTATCTGGAAAAATTATTATTATTTTTTTACAATTAAATATATTTTTTGTTAATTTTTGTTTAATATCACCATTTCGTAAATACGTTTTTTGATCGTTGGAATGTCAAGTAACAAGCTGAATATGTATGAATGTCGTGGGTTTCCAAGGGCAATCGATTTTGCCCCCAGCCATGAGTTATGATTATTCTGTTGATTCTTTATGGGGGAAGTTCCGAAGCAATATTGTGCAATTCGTATCTGACCTAAGACTGATATAAATATTACAACGTGCCAGATTTGGACTATATCGTCTACTTCCTATTCTTAAATAATATATAAGCAAATTTTTGGAAAATGTGGAAATATGCGTTAGGACTTCATCTGGTACAGCTATAAAATATTGGTATGTTCAAAATTTAAAGGAGATCGAAAATGTATATCCAATTTTATACGAAATAATTACATATTCATATCTGGTTTCTGATTGAGAGAAATATTTAGATATAGCAAGTTGGATAGAATCACCGACTTGTTTCGCGTATATTGGAAATTGTGGCCCTTTGTGGGTGAGGTTCTAGAAGAGGTTGGCAGATATCTATCTATCAAATTTAAAGAGAACTGGATGCTTAATTCGGATTTTATAATCGTTTTGGTTATTCAAAACATTGACCCTTTGTGGGGGAGTTACCAGATGGAATGGTACGATCTCTGCCATCTTTATAACAGATCTTGTGTTGATGGAAATATTGCGTTGAGTTTCATTGGTATTCAAAATTTTTACACTTTATGACGGGGATACCAGAAGGAGTAGTCCGATATATTCATTCTTCACAGCAGAATTTGTGTAAGTAGTAATAAAAGGATGTGTGAATTATGAAGAGAGCCGGAAGCATATTTCAGGGGGGAGGTACCAGAAGGAATGGTCCGATCTCTGCCATTTTTGAAACAGATCATGTGTTGATGGAAATATTTCGATGTGCCAAGTCTGAATGGAATCAAATGTTAATTTCGTTTTATGAGCTTCATCGATATTCAAAATTTTGACGCTTTGTGGGGGAGGTACCAGAAGGAGTGAACCGATACATTTAATTTTTACTGCAGATCTCTTGTTAGTAGAAATAATGGGATGTGTGAAATATGAAGAGAGCCGGATGCTTATTTCGGATTTTATAATCGTTTTGGTTATTCAAAACTTTGACCCTTTGTGGGGGAGGTACCAGGGAAATGGTATGTGTGTAATTTTAACCGTTTGTGGGGAAGGTACAGGAAGGTGTGGAACGATTTTGTCCATTTTCGGACCTAATTATCCTTTCTCTTTCTGTGCAGTAAATAATTTTTTTGTGGGGAAGTTACCAGAAGGAGTAGACCCATCTACGAAATCATTAATAATATTCCGATGTACAAGGTTTAGACCAAATTGGATAATAACTTCGAAGGTTATTGTGCGCACCAGTCAGCAGACGGAGGGACTGACATCGATAGATCGTCTCCAAATGACCTGAAACGGATTTGGTCTAAAGAGAGCTAGGGTATAAAACCGTTATTCGTTATCGACGAGGTTAGTTGTGGGCGTATCAAATGATATATACCCTCTCTGAGGGCATAATAAAACGTATTTATAGAATGGTGATAATAGGATGCAAAAACTGTATTAACATTTAACAGCGTTACCCAAAGTTGCACGTATTCCTCCACGTCATTGTCGTTATCTGTCAATATTCTTGAAAGTATATACCCAATTATATTATTCAGGTTTTCATTTACCACCCATTACCCCATACCAGCCACAATATGTGACCGTTATGAGCAAATAATAATATATTATTCATTAAACACTGCCACCTCCCAACCACATTTCCCCCGTACCATAACCGTAAACCCAGTTATTGTTGTAAATCAATCAATAACAAGCATCATTTGGTGTTTTTTAAACTCGACAATTTGGCAGTCATTCCCGTTAATTGCTAATATTTACACTTCACTTCCTTTGTCAATGGCTGGCTCACTGAGTGACTGACACCAGAACAGATATGGCAGTCGTTAACACGGATACAAATATTTGTACTCCTGTGATTTTGTTGTGCACAACATTTTAACACGTCCTTGCTGACACAGATGATGGTGAGTCTGGGTGTGTGCGAGTTTGTGTGTCGAGCTTACCTGGAAAAGGTGCTTAAAAATTTGGCATGGTACTTTTCTGTGTAAATACTTGGCCACCTTTAAGGGGATTGGGAAGAATGATAAACAGCAGGGAAAAGGTGTTTATAAAACGTTAATGGTCGTGAACTTCAGTGAACTTTCTTTAAGTGGTATTCCTCTTCTCCCCTTCGCCAATACTTGTTTTGGATTTGTAACCAATTAACCAATATCAATATCAATTTTCCGTTTCGAGTATCTGTTTCAGATTAAAATCTGTTCAATATTGTCATCGAATTGTTATTGATATTTGATTGTAATTTTTTCTCCAAGGGACAAATGTCTTTAATGCAATTCTTTAATTTGACTCCCATTTGTTGGGTCATCATCGTCGTCGTTCTCCTCCTGTTTGAACATAGTTTTTAATTAACTTTTTTGTGTGTTCCGTTTTAACACCCTCTTAATTTCATTTTCTAGACATATTTTCCATAAATTCTGTACCAATTTTTTTCTGTTGCAGATTTTTGTATCTCCTTTTTTTGTTTGGTCTCGGAATGGCTCATTCAAATCTTATCTGTGAAGTAATAAAATCCTTAAAAAAGTCTTTAACACTTCAACACATCTCGAGGTTGTATTGTTGTGTCCTGCCTGGCAGAAGATTTTTATAGCAACAGGATGTCTTCAAATGGTTTTTTATTAGATTTTTTGGCCAGCTGTGTTGTTTATCAACACACGCCATCTCTGAAGGAGGAAGAAAGAAATGTTTACCAAAAAAAGGGAGAAAACAACCAAAAAATCCCTCGTTCCTTTTTTGTGGAGCAAAGTCAAGTCTATGCTGAGATACTTAGCTGTTGGCTTGCTGACCACTGAGGGTGGTTGTCCCCGAGAACAAAAGGGCGTTAAAGGCCACACATAATCTGATGGTTTTATCGCCACTTGTTTGAACTTTACTCTGAGTCGTCGGTAATAACCTTAAAATGTCTTCATTTGTGAACGTTGGAGAATGAAAAAAGGTTATTTTCCTCATTAGAATTCTTTCTTTTTTTTCTTCGATGAGAATTTGAATATTTTTGTAAAGAAATTACATGTAATAAGCTTTGTCTAGCCACTTTAATCGTAATTGAATGTGTTAAGACTTGGCAAAAGTATTTTTGGTAGTCTCACAGAGATACTTGATGTTTACCCAATGTAGCAATGTTTGGTAATTTCAAGGTGTTTTCAAGCGTAGAGCGAGCTCAGTTTCTACATTAATTGTTATACTTTCAGCCATATGGCTAAAGAAGGAATATATCATTTGATATGGCCAAAAGTGCCTCATCGAAATAACTGTTTTAAACCCTAAGCCTAGATCAAATCTGTTTCAAGACATTTGGAGTTGATCTAGCGATGTCCGTCGGTCTGGCTGGTGCGCACGATAACTCTCGAAAGTAGTATCCGATTTGATCCAAACTTGGTATACCAAGTTTGTATACATAGCAATATTATTGCCAAACCTCCTTCTGGTACCTCCCCAACAAAAGGTCGAAATATTCCGGTCAAGTGCGAAAATGGACAATATCGGTCCACTCCATGAAGTACCTCCCCCACAAAATTCTAAATAATTATAACTCTTATAAAATGTGATATAAGTGTCCGATTGTCTTCAAACTACACACATCACGTTATTTTTGTTAACCCAAGGACCGGTGTGAAGATGGAATATATCGGTTCACTCCTTTTGGTACCTCTTTCACAAAGAGTCCAAATTTTGAATATTCGTTAGGCTCATAAAACGCGAAATTAACATCAGATTCCTTTCAGACTTGGCACATCTCAATTTGTCCATCAACACAAGATCTATTATAAAGATGATAGAGATCGGACCATTTCTTCTGGTACCTCCCGCACAAAGGGTGAATAAAAAAATGAACTCGGGGTAAAGCCATTGAAATTCCAAAAAGTGCAATAACTTGCACCGCAACTGAAATAAAATAGACTCAAAAGAGCTAAAGAGTTGCTTCGCTTTGCGGAAAGTGGCGACGTTGCATCAGAATAAATGCCGATTATTATCGCGAAAATATGCTGGAGGGTGTATCAAACAATGGCCACCAGAATCTCCGGATACCAATCCGTTGGACTATTGTGTCTGGAGTATTTTGGAAAGCAAAGTTGGCACTAAAAAATACCAAAGTGTCGATCAGCTCAAGCAAGCGCTTCGCCGGGAATGGGCCAAAATACCTCAGAGCAACATTCGAGCAGCGTGTGACGGTTTCATTGACCGTTTGAAGGCCATAATTGGTACCAAAGGTGACCAATTCGAACAAATCAAAACTTTTTCTAAAATTTGATGCTATTTCCGACATTTTTTGGTTTCATTCAATAAAATTTTAAAAAAAGTGTCAAAAGTATAGCGTTTGACTTGGTTGCAGTTTTTTTATGTCACCCTGTTTAGGAAGTAGTCGATATAGTCCAAATCTATCACGTTGTAATATTTATATCAGTCTTAGGTCAGACACGAATTGGTCAATATTGTCCAACTGCTTCGGAACCTCCCCCATTAAGGGTCAACAGTTTAAATAATCATAACTCAAGGATGAGGGTATACTTCTGTCGGCTAAACCGATTGATACTATTTTACTTGTTTATATAGCGTTTGAATGTGATCACCATTCTATAAGTATATATAATTTGTGGTGTCCAAATACCGAACTTATATGCGACTATCGCCATTTCGTAAATACGTTTTATTTATTATTTTATTTGTTTATTTATTTTTATTTTATTTTTAAATTTTTATACGAATATCACTTTTTCGAAGGTATTTTGTAGTTAAGAACTTTTCAAACGTCCCAAACTTAATTTACCAAGAGAATAAATGCATATTCTTATCCTTTAGCATATTCTACTAAACAAGATTATTAAAACTTATATATACATCTCTTACCTGTTTGCGAAGATTTCAAATCCGGTGAGGGACTTTTTTTATATATTTCCAAAAGTCTGCATTAGTTGTCTGCACATTTTTCTTTAAGTATACTTTCTCGGAAAGTGTTCTCATTCACTTCCTATACTAAAGAAAAAAATAAATAATATTACTTTATTTTTTGCCTAAAATGATGATTCAAAAATAACTACCATAATCTGTGATAATGGAAAAAAAGGCAAACTATCACTGCCTCAATGCTCGGGGTAACAGACAGTTTTAAATTAAGTTTCAGCCCAGATTGCAATACTACTGCAGTTTGCAGTGTATCAACCTGTCATCAAACACAAGTTTTATCATTTCGCACTTGCCAGGCAGCCAGCCAGTGACGGGTGGCTGGCTGGATTACTCCCTGTAAACATGTGCTAAATAAATAAGGAACATATTTCATGAGCCCTGATTTTGCAAAAAAAAGGCAACGTCACATTAAACAACAAATTGAAGGCTCAAGACGAAAGTCATAACGCCCGGGAAAAATGAAATCATGTAAATTTATGCAGCGGATTAACACGAATATTGCACGCAAAAAATACAAGGAACAAATCTCTGCCAAATGGGAGGAGGTACAGGACAAACACATACGCAAATCCCTGAGAACGCCCCCTTTTGATATCCCACACATATGTGGTGTTTTTTATGCCAATGTGGGTATGAGAAGCCATGGGCAAATACTAATTGTGTCCCATATGCGTAGAGGTATGGTAGCAAACCTAAAGCGTTTATTGCCAGGATTTGCAAACAATCTTTAATAAAATTACAAAACAACAGCACAAAAAACAACACAAAAGAACACATGATGATAATTTAGGGGAGAGAAAAATTCAGCAAAATTCCAAACACCAAGGGTAGCTAGGTGTTGGCAGCGCTTAAAAGAAATTATGATTTCTTGGCATTTGTAATTTTTTTAGCCCAGATATTGTCTGTTTTTTTCACCCCTCCCCGCTATAAACATTAAACGGTGGTGTGGAACGAATAACCACAAAATGTACATTTAAGTAGCTAATAAAGATTTTTTTGCCCATTTTTGCTGTTGTTTTTTTGCCGTCTCTTATGTTGTCATAATTACAAGTATCTTTTTTCTTGCCACAAGTATCATCGTCGTCGTCTCTAGCCGGGTGCTTGCTTTGTGGCATAATCCCATTACAATGACTTGGTGTTCTTTTTTTGTTGAGGGGAAATTCTTACCACTTGGACTTACCACTTGCATTTTATTTTAGCTGGTGTTATCTTTTTAAAAAAGAAATGGGCTGCAACAAGAATGTAAGGAAGATAATTTGCCTGATTTAAAAGATCAAGATGTCCTAAAAAACGAATACATTTTTTGTAGGAGACCCTTATCCGGACAACGTTGTCCTACAGAAAACTATGTATGGCTATTTTTTTCGATTAAAAAATTGTTTCCTGATGAGGAGTTTCCCCAGAAAAAATACGTCATCGGTATAAATTTTTCCTACAGAAATCCTCATGCTCATAAATAAATCCAAATAAAATGTCATAGAGGAAATTCTTACAAAAAACCCCAATCGGACATATTTTTCTGTCCTTCGGCAAAGTTCCCCAACTTTGTGAAAAGTCAGGTCGTTTTCCGACAAACTGTTTAAAATTGGATTGAGGGTTCCAACTCTTTTTCAAGTGAAGTCTAACTTTAAGTTCTAGCATTGACGGCAACTGTAATGGAACCACTTTTAACAGAGATCCAGCGAAAAACTTCATCGTTATAAACTTCAACTCTGTTATAAATCTAAATCTCTGTTATTATCCAACGTCTTTAATTCTTAATTCCTTACTATTGCTCTCTGAGAAAATCACTGTTATATTCGCACTGTCTCGCTTGCTCTTATATTAACGTATATTTACATAGACGTCTTCTTCAACTTCCCATTTACTCCCAAATTGTTACAGTAACTGATATACAGGGTGAGATAAAAAAAACTGCAACAAAGTCAAACGCCATAATTTTTACATTTTTTTTTTAAGTTTTATTGAATGAAAGCAAAAACTGTCGGAAGTAGCTTTAAATTTTAGAATATGTTTAGATTTGTTCGAATTTGTCACCTTTGGCACGAATTATGTCTTTCAAACGGCCAATGAAACCGTCACACGCTACCCGAATGTTCCTCTGCGGTATTTTGGCCCATTCCCGGGGAAGCGCTTGCTTAAAGTGATCGACACTTTGGTATTTTTTAGTGGCAACCTTGCTGTTCAAGAAAAGTCCAGACACAATAGTCCAACGGAATGGTATCCGGACATTTTGGGGGCCATTGTGCGCTGAAAATGAAGCAAGGAGCCTCATTGGCCGTTTGAAGGCCATTATTCGTGCCAATGAGGCTCCTTGCTTCATCACACACTGCCCGAATGTTGATCTGCGGTATTTTGGCCCATTCCCGGCGAAGCGCTTGCTTGAGGTGATCAACATTTTGGTATTTTTTAGTATCAACCTTGCTTTCCAAAATACTCCAGACACAATAGTCCAACGGATTGGTATTCGGAGATTTTGGTGGCCAGTGTGCGCTTGGTGGTGTGCTCTGAAAATGAAGCGAGGAGCCTCATTTTGTAACCATTTCTTGGGTGCGCTTGCTGAGTGCGATGGTGCTGAGTTCTGAGTCCAAGGCTTTAATACACCCTCCAGACATTTATTCTGATGCCACGGTCGATTAATACGAGCGGAGAGCGACCATCGGCTGTTATGGCGGCCCACACCATGGCCGGCGCTTGAGTTCTGGCCAACCGAAGGTGCACATTTTCAGCTGACCCTTTGGCAGGTAAACACGATTATTTAGTTTGTTTACAAACTGCTGGACAACGAATGTTTTCTCATCGGAGAAATCCAAATTCGGCAGTTCACCACATTCGGCCAAGCGAAGCAACTCTTTAGCTCTTTTGAGTCTATTTTCTTTATGTTGCGGTGTAAGTTCTTGCACTTATTGGAATTTCAATGGCCTTACCCCGAGCTGAGCTCATTTTTCAATATTTGCCGAATGGAATATTGCGATACGTTCAGCTCACGAGCCATCTTTCGGCCACTGTGAAGCAGGTTTCGATCAAGTCGCTTCTTTTCTTTTCGAATCATTTCTGCTGATGTTGCTGTTGTCTTCCGTCCACTTTCTTGACGTCGGGCTACGCTACCAGTCTCACGGTAACGAGCGATGGTACGATGCACCAAAGATTTATTCACATTTAAATGCTGGAGTGCTCTAACGATGGCCACTTGTGGTTTTCCAGCCAAATATAAAGAAATCATACTATCACGCTGGAACTCCATCACGAATAACTTGTTTTCTGGAAAATTGTCGCCAAAATGCTTTTGTACGCTTGTAAACAATATAATGAGCTGCCACTGGAATACTTTTAACAGCTATCGGACGAGTGGATTAGAAATGACAGAAGTCTGAAATTGGTTGGAGTTTTTTCATCTCACCCTGTATATACAGTATTTTGTAAAAATTCTAGACAATTTTAAATTTTGAAAGGATAACCACTAGCCAAGGTGATGAAGAGCTAACCCACCACCACACTCATGACTGCAACAATAAGAGCAATAATCCAGTAAAAACCATTACAAAATTCAATTGTGTTCATTGCTTTTTTATCTGTCGTTAACTGTTGTATTTCACATTTCAACAATCACGATTACATTGCGAACAATAGGCAATGACAAGTAGAGCTATACGGCCAGGATGTGCAGAAGCAAAAAAACGAACTAAAAAAATTGAAATCACCATAACAACCACCTGAAACAAATGTCCGCCAGAGTCAGCTGCCTGACAGTCCGAGTGAAGTTCACTTAAGCAATGTGTTTTGCATATTAAATACTCCCGTTTGGTCATTACGAAGCGAGGCTGCTGCATCCGACTGACAGCACCATTAAAAAAATGCAATCAGTGTTGACCAGCTTCAAGTCATGTTCCAACGCAGCACATTTCTCTTACTTCCGTTTCCTGGTAAAACTTGAAAAAAAAAACACTAAAAAACAACAACAATGAGAAAATTAAGCTAACCTGGAATACAAAATTCCTTTTATTACGCTACACTAATCTTTGGTTAACCCGCATTCCTTTTATTTGGATTTTTCTTTGTAGAAAAATCTTGCTCCAAATTTGACTTCTTCAACTTCTGTGAGGAAACATCAGAAGCACAGCAATGTCATGTGCGTTTATGTTTTGATTTAAAGAAAAAATTAATTTTCCCCAGCAACCAGAATGCAAAATTACTGGCCATGTCACCTGCAGGTTTGTGTAAGTGTGGGGTCACACGTGCTTTAAATAACCTACTCTCCTTTACCCATCCACGTGAACATAATTGTCTACTCTTTTTTTAACAAATTCCTGTGGCATTCAATGAAAAATTGTTTTTATCAATTTGATGTCCTCTCTTAACCACTTACAACACTTAAACAAGTGACGGAAAATTGTCATGTTTGTGTGCATGTCCTGTTGGACAATTAGTGGGACAGTGGCTGACACTCTTTTAGTATTCCATGTACATCGTGTACATCTCTTCCGCCATACGGTGCTTTCGAATGAGGGGAGTGGAGGGTGGTAGAAGCAATGCAATTTTTTCATATTTCAAAATTTTAAATTTACTTCAGCTATGTTCCAGCCGAAGGTTGTTCCAATATTCATTTCTACAAAATGTTATTAAATGAATAACGTGGAGATTGCATTTAATTGCAAATCATTGACGCATAAAATTTTAATTGTATTTTAAGTAACGGTTGATTTGATGTCACCCACACAGGGGAACCAATGCAGTGAAATGGCCTACAAGACCATGTACATTTTATTGCAGGAAATAAATGGTGTTGGCAATGGTTCGATTTAAGTGTGTCACTTAAATATTTATTTATTTATTATTTTTTTAATAAGAAAGCGAAAATTACCCTAATCTCTGATTGTGAAAACCCCAAATGTAAGACATCAGTCCGTACGGATAGCTTACATTCCAATTGGATTGATCCTTCTCTTGGCAATTCCTGTGTTAAACATTAGCAAATGTCAATTTATGCTTGAAATCTAACGGTATGTTAAAGATAATAATAATAAAAATTTTCCTTTGATATAGCATAATCAATTATCCCATTATTTTAATTTCTAATGAGAAAACATTTTTAATTTCAGTTTCAACTTTTTGGAAGCATCGCCATCTATATGTCATAAATAGTTAAAAGTTTTGTAATAACCGTCACAGAGTTGCATTACATAGTAAACACATATGCCAGAGTATCCAAAGCAACGCCGTTCCAACCGAGTCTCAACTCTGCAACGTCGATGGTGGCGGGATAATCACCCGGCTCCGTTTTATGATAAGACTTCATCGTCCCAGCTACCCTTCGTAGATATTATTTATTGCCTTTTTTATCGTTTTTTCCCATTTATTTTCTTTATATGTGTATAATTTCGATCGTTAAAAAAAAAACTTCCTTCAATTTTAATCCAACCTTTAAAAATCCACAGCTGTTGCTTTTGTTTTGATTTTGACGTTTATCAGTCGTTTTGCCTTGTTCTTGGATTCTTGTTTCACGCCGATGTTTTTCTAACCGCAGCTTTGTATTCACAGTCCATCTGTCTCTCTCTCATCATTCTTGGCTGAGAGTGTGGTGGCGTTAGTACGTCTTTTTCTTTTTAATTGGAAATTAAAACCTACAAATATCTCTCTTCCTATTAGGAGGAGGTAAATTATTCTAGCTGGAACTAGAAATACAGTACAAAGAAAACATCTAACCAGAAATATAAATAATTCAGTGTTCATCTAAAAGGAAAAGGTGCATCGTCTGCCTTCTTTTAACAAGTGATTGACCTCGAGGTAAAGTCAACAACAGAAGTAGCAGCAGCAAAAGCAGCGAGACACATAAAGACAAATAACATCAAAAACATCATCATCGCCAACCCAAAACCAAGTGAAGCAACAATTTTTGTATTGTTTTTCGAGAGACTCGGATGTCGTTGTGTTAGTGTGTCTAGTTAGAAAAGAAGTAGTCTATGCTAGCTTCTAGTGTGAAGTGATGTACTGAACTAGAAAACAAGTGCTTCTGGCTTTACTTGACTGCATAGGAATTAACTTGATTGGTGTTGTTGAGCTGCGTTCGGAACGGAGGGAAGCGAAAAAGGTCAAGAATTTTTATAGAACAACAACAGCAATAACACCTCAGCGTGGAGAGAGAGCGGAATCAAGAATCAGAGTAAGAAGTGTCGTCTTACCCCCACAAACTGAACAAAGCAATCAAAAGAGTAAGGGGACCGAGCAAAAGGTGTGCGGCGACGGGGCGACATTATAAAGCTCCGACAATGGGCACAAGTGGTTTTCAAGCTGAAGGTGAGGCTCAAGGCTATTGTAGTCACATTCATGTTACTCTACACATCATTCTTAGAAGTACTTGCTGCTACCTGTTATCGTTGTTTTTTGTTCTTTTTTTGTTGATTCCATTTTTGCAGAAAAATATTTTGTGAATCATCCCACGTCAACTCATGGAGTTGGGCCTGGTTCTGTAGCTGGCGGTTCATCAACGGCAGTGCCCACCAACATGAATGTGGAGCTGTGTTTGGTTTGCGGCGATCGGGCCTCGGGACGACACTATGGAGCTATCAGTTGTGAGGGATGTAAGGGATTCTTCAAGCGATCGATACGCAAACAATTGGGCTACCAGTGTCGCGGAGCAATGAACTGCGAGGTCACCAAGCACCATCGTAATCGTTGCCAGTTCTGCAGATTGCAGAAATGTCTGGCCAGCGGCATGAGAAGTGATTGTAATTTTCATTTAATAATGTCGACAAACATCCTAACACAAATTCAAAAAGAAAACTATACTTTGGCTATGACTAACCACAGACATCCTCCTTTTGGTTACCAAGCTCACCCATTTTCATCACATCTGTGCATTCTTCAAAATCATTACACACATACATACATCCACATAAACGGGAACTGAAATTCTAAATGTGAATGTCAGCAAATTTTGCGGCAATCCAGTTTTTCTGCATGCTCATTTCTTCATAGGAAATACCTGTTGCTTTCAAGATTTTTATCATTGTTTTTGTTTTATTTCCATTTGTTTGAAATCTCTAGCTGTGCAGCATGAACGAAAACCAATTATTGACAAAAAGGATCCTATGTCAACCGCCTCCACCAGTCAAGGATTACCAGTGTCTGCAGGTGGAAGTGGCTCGACTGCATCGTCAATGAAATCAAATTCTAGTCCACAATTCCATCAGAGATCGAAATTGTCACCTTTGTTCAATCACAATTTAAATGCAGCTGCTGCAGCATCAAATGCAGCCGCAGCGGCGGCTTTCTCTTCATCTGCGGCTGCCGGGATATTCCCAATGGGGCTAAATTTTGCCGAACTAACACAAACATTAAGTAAGTACAATCTAATAATTTTGAAAGTATTTTGAAATATCCATCCCTGTACGTATCTAGTGCTGGCAACCCAACAACAGCAGCAACAACAAGCTCAACAGCAGCAGCAGCAGCAACAACTGTCCAGTCAATCGTCTACCAGTTCCAACAAGCACATGAGCTATTCGCCAGAGCCTAAAAATCAAATTGAAGAGACCGAGGATGACGATGATGATGCCTTTGACAATTCAACCACAATGTGCTTGCAAAATCTCTCCAACAACAATAATCAAAACATCAACTTTAATCTTGACGCCCTAACACCAAATCCTGCAACAGTTGGTTTTATTCAGACAGCCCTAGACAAGAGGGTCATTGAAAAGGCATTGCAGCTACTGCAGCCCATAAAACAACAATTAGACAATATGTCAACTGGAGGAAATGGATTGTCCATCAAAAATGAACTTAACGAAGACGATGATATGGGTGATCAGAGTAGCAACGAGGACGATTTCAATGACACCATGGACATGGATGAGGGTGGAGCTGAGTTCTTGGCCAACGAAGCAATTTTTGAGAATGATTTGATATCTTCCAACTATGCCAGTTTCAACTTACAAACGCCGGCTTTGGTATCCTCCTACTTCAATGTCCACTATGTGTGTGAATCCGGTTCGCGCATTATCTTCCTTACAATTGTGTGGCTGCGCAAGGTGCCAGCTTTCATGGAATTATCACAACGTGCTCAAATAACACTACTGCGGTCAGCCTGGCCCGCATTGCTGGCAATCAGTGTGGCCCAGGTCCGTAACCTCTCCCAGCGTACCATAATAAGCACCTTGATTACCAATGTTCGTCAATTGGCCAATGAGAAAATCGAGCCACAAAAGATAAAGAAACTAAGTGAACACATTGCTCGTCTAAATTCGTTCATACAAAGCATTCAGTCATTGGAGTGCAGCGATATGGAATATGCCTTTTTGCGTTTAGCCTGTCTATTCAATGGCCACTGTTTTGTGAAACGCAAGGATCAGAATTTACGCTCCTTTGTACAGCGCGTGCAGCAATACAGTCTCACAAGTCTAAGAAAGCTGATAATGTCCCAAGAAATACCCGCCTACGAAGCGGACGAACGTTTCAATAACATCGTTCTCAACCTTTTGCCGTTGAGTGCCTTAGAGTCGGAAGCAATAGAAGAATTATTCTTTTCAAACTTGGTGGGTCAAGTGCAAATCGACAATATGCTACCCTACATCGTAACATTGAGTAATAGCATAGGCAGTTTGAACTGTTAAGCGAACTTGTGTTTCGCCTTATTGTTTTCCGTTTTTTTCTTTTTTACATTACTAGACTGAACACATATATGAATTATTGATGATAATAAACGTGAGAAGCTCACAACCTTAGATGTAGAGAAGTAGTTTTAAAGTTTCTTTTCAAAAAACAACAAAAGTTAATAAAGAGAAAATCTTATTTTGTAATTTTACCAAATGCATTCGTTTTTTCCTTACCTTGTGGACCTTGAGGTGGGCACTTGGTAAGTTTCAATTTATTTTCGTCAATTTGAATTTGCTTATCTCTCGGCTTCGTGATTGTATTCTTAAACTAAATTGTGTGTTTGTTTGAGTGTTCGAATTTTTTCTTAAATCAAAGTAAACTTGGCGGCACGTTTACGCCATTCAAGTAATGCGGGAGTTAAATCTTTGTCGGCTATTGCAGGCATACGACGTAAGGAACTGTGGACTCCAATATCGGCAATGGACATTTTGTCTCCACCGAAATATTGTTGTTTTTGCAGGCGGTTGTTTAGAATGCGAATGATATTGGCTCTGGCCTTGGGAGTATTGCAACGCAACAGTTGATAGCATATGTCCAGCACTGCATCGATTTCATTGCAAAGGGGAGAATCTTCGTAACGGTACTCGGCTGGGCCAACACGTCCCAAATATCGAATGATGTTCACTTCACCATAAATGGGAACATACATGGTGGGTGAGCTGATCATTTCAGTGTGTTCGCCTGTAACAAAAAAGACACTGTAAATATGTTTCTCAT
The DNA here is from genome assembly GCF_030504385.1 of Musca domestica. Classification (NCBI taxonomy): domain Eukaryota; kingdom Metazoa; phylum Arthropoda; class Insecta; order Diptera; family Muscidae; genus Musca; species Musca domestica. Next base: position 774,742 of record NW_026712223.1, on the reverse strand, counting down.
TGAAAGAATCGAGATAAACATACAGTTTTTCCATATGAGTGTTACATTGACTTTGGGTTTGCTGGGATCAACCTTTACTCTCTTTAGGGCCTCCTCAAAGGCCTTAGCCTCTTTGCCAATGTCACTCATGGTGGAATGGGTAAACGTTTTAACATCAATGGTAAACAAATCCTTCCAGGCATTTTTCATGGCAAGTAAAGCGTAGGGTATGAAATTTGGATGTCCATTTATGACAACATCATGCAACGGTTCCTGTTGATCAAATTTCATTAATACATATTACTCCCTTTCTTTTGCAACGTTAAACATACCTCTCTGAGACCACCATTGTTGGAGGATATATAGCTAGTTGCCTGGCTGCCTTTTTGACACAAACCCAATGTTGAACGAATTCCGGCCAATTGCTTTTTCAGTTCCTCCAACTGAAGCATTACCTTTTCCTGGCGTTTAACCACTGTTTGAGCATCATCACAAGAGACCTATTGTGAGTAGATATAAACAAAAATTGCAATAAATTCAAGGCATAAAATAAAAATTGATAACTTTTTAGGTTAGTTTTCAGCAAATGAATGAATGTAAAGCACCAATAGACCTCCGAACTCATTTCTCTTTAGCTAGCTATGTTCTGCGGAAACGAAAACTGCCAACACAAACTATATGGTTACACACTGAACACTTGATAGAGACTGCGGCCGAGAAATGAGCAAAAGAGGTAGCCACTTTATATGGTGTTGGGCTGATAAATGAAAGCATAATTAAATGAATGGCGAAAGAGAATTAGTGTTTTTTACAACTTTAACAGAGAGAAATTATGTTATTAACAGAGCAGATGGTGAGTTGTATGCGTTGAGGTATGTCATCCCCTTTTGCCCTTGTGGCGTGGACGAAAACATATGATTTGGATTGTGCATCAATTGGTTAGTGAATTATGTCTGGTCTACCAAGTCCCTGGGGTGGCAGAGTTTAGTTAGAATGTTAGCCTTTAATACCCAAGATTCTACAAATAAGCTATGCCCATCTAAGTGGATACAATAGAATGCCATATCTAATGAGGTGCAGTATTAGACGACGATGTATACAAGTTGGTTTGTCAGTTGGTTGGTTAGTGAGATCATAAATATATATTAGGTAAATTCCATAAAATAACCTTGAGAATCTGTTGTATCTGAGCACCCAATTTATCCAAATCAAGGGGACAACACGTGCTAACAGTGCCAGTGGTTGCCGCTGTGGTCGCACCAAAGAATTTCAAGAAGCCCTTCAAGAATGGTACAAACGTGAGATGATTAATATGGCAGGTAATAATGGCAATTGTAATAGTGTTATAAATTTCAAGAACTATGGCTAAAATGAAAATTGTAGTTACGTTTTTGTGAATAAGGAAAAATAAAACTATTGCTACATGAGAATGATATCCAGGCTTTTGAAATACGAAGACAGAATTTGTCTCATTAGTGCATGGGAAGGCAGGCCGCGTCATGACAGCCCCGAGTTCTACAACATTCTTACCTCTGTCACTTTCTTGGGATTGGTCTTGTCTCCCACGATGGCTGTATTCAAATTTTTCATTTCGTACATGCACTTGGGGACAGTTATGTCAAATTGAGGAAGCAGAGTCTTTAGTTCATACATTTTCTGCCTTTAATTATTAATTGTTTTAACTTTTTTCAGCAAATTGAAAGAAACTATTCACGTTTGCAAAAATATAGAGATGGCAATCAATCGATTTCGATAGTTTCTTTTAATGTAAATCGATTGATCGCTCCAAATAATCGAATCATAGGCATTTATAAGGTGTATTCGTGAATGTATTGGCTATATCAAATGTAATTTCGTACATGCACTTGGGGACAGTTATGTCAAATTGAGGAAGCAGAGTCTTTAGTTCATACATTTTCTGCCTTTGATTATTAATTGTTTTAACCTTTCTCAGCAAATTCAACGAAACTATTCACGTTTGCAAAAATATAGAGATGACAATCAATCGATTTCGATAGTTTCTTTTAATGTAAATCGATTGATCGCTCCATACAATCGAATCATAGGCATTTATAAGGTGTATTCGTGAATGTATTGGCTATATCAAATGTACTGTCATTTTGATAACACATGTTTGCGTACATACATACCATGCCTGAGGAAACAAAACAAAAAATAAATGAAAAAACTTCCCAAAGAAAATCTCAAGAGTGTGATTTATAATATTTGGATTTTGAGGGTTTTGAATCGAATTTCATTATAAGATAATAGGAATCCATCTTTCAAAACCAATTAAATTAATGTATCTGAAATTTTTCAGGAATAAGTCCCCTTTGAGTTTTCTGAAAAAAGCAAAAAAAAAAGAAGAACTAGATAATAATTGTCTGTATTCATTACCTTGTAAATTGACTAAGCAAAAGGAAAACAAAACCGGGAACACAATTAGTAAAACGCCTAATTTGTATTATTGTTTTCCGTTAGAACCCATAAATAGACTCCCTACACTCTCACAAGAGCAAAAAGGTACATAAGGTGTTCACTTACACTTTACTGTTTTTTTTTTCAAACTTTTACAATTTTTAAAAAAAAACCAATTGCCAATTCCTGTCGTCACCTGTCAAATATTTTCTTGGGCGAAAATAGGTTTTTGAATCCCTACAAACTTGGACATTTGCGATCTTTAGAACCCTACTTCAACTTGGTTGTTTGTAGCTTCTTTTTAACGGTGATAATTTTCTTAAAAGAGTCTTTGTAGTCTGTGTGTGTCGGTTGGCTATCGGCGGTTAAGAAACGACTCGGCTTCATAATCTGGTCGGTCGCTTTGTAAGTGAGTGAGTTTTCTGGAACCGAAGAACGGCGTCAAAATGACTACCTAAAGCCGGCCTCGAGTTGAAGGAACTTACACCCCCGGTTCATTTAATGAATGTGGCCAGCGGTTCGATTTCCTCATGTCTCATTCGTAAACAACAGAGGTCCCTCGGGTTATGCATTCCACTCATTCGTAAACAACAGAGGTCCCTCGGGGATTTTGCTTTCTCGTTCTTTTTTATCGGGCATTTCTTTTGATTTCTTATTTGTTCCGTTGGGGACGTCTTTCATTTTGGTTTCCCACGCGCTCATTCGATTTGCTCTTCACAACTGAACAAAGCGCGAGCACAAGCAGATTGGTTTGGTTGGTTTTGTTTGAATTGAATTGGAAGGAATTGGACATTGGTTGGACCAACCTATATTACCTATATTGGAAAAGACACAGTGAGTATTTTTTTTATTTATTAAGGGTCCTTTCTCATAGAATGATGATACCAGAAGCGATGTACCGATACATCCCATCTTCTTCTTGAAATTTGTGAAATTTGACAATCAGACCTTGGTTGTACCCTCAGCCATATGGCTACAGAGGGTATATATCATTTCATACGGTCAAAACGTGCCTAGTCGAAATAACGGTTTTAAACCCTAGGTCTCTTTGGACCAAATCCGTTTCAGAACATTTGGAGTCGATCTACCGATGTCCGTCCGTCCGTCCATCTGTCTGTCTGTCTGGCTGGCTGGTGCGCACGATAACTTTCGAAGGGAGTATCTGATTTGATCCAAACTTGGTACATCGTAATATTTTTGTCAAACTTAGATCGAGTTCGGAGATGAGCAATATCGGTCCACTCCTTCTGGTACCTCCCACACAAAATGTCCAAATTTTCAAAGAAAATGTTTTGCTGCACAGAAAGAGAAGGGATGATTTGATTTTGCTCCAACTTTGCGAATTCTACTATTTGCATCAATTCTAGGTCAGGTAAGAAAATGGACAAGATCGGTCCACTCCATCAAGTACCTCCCCCACAAAGGGTCAAAATTTTGAATAATTACAACTCTTAAATAATGTGATGTAAAGATCCGAACGTCTTCAAATTTCACTTCATAAACCCAAGATCTGATGTTAACATGGGATGTATCGGTCCACTCCTTCTGGTACCTCCCCCACAAAGTGTCGAAATTTTGAATACCCATGAAGCACATAAAACGCCAAATTAACATGCGATTCCATTTAGACTTGGCACATCTCAATATTTCTATCAACACAAGATCTGTTATAAAGGTGGTATAGATTAAACCATTTCTTCTCCCCCATACATAGGTTTCAAGATTTTGGAAAACAAAACACTCAAATAAAGCGAAATAAATATCCAACTCTCTTCAAATTTCACACACACCATATTTTTGCTAACACAAGATCTGTTATGAAGTCGATATATATCATGTTTTCTATCAAGAAAATAATTCCTTTTTTTCAAAATTTAGAATTTGTGGGGAACTTTTTAAAGGAGTGACCCGATATCTCCCATCTATTTTGGTAGTGAGACGGATATCGCTACATCATGAAATGCAGAGACATGGTTGGACCTCATGTCACAACCCCGTAGCTATTAGAATAACTAACATTCTTTAAATAGCTTTATGCAGGGTAGGGTATATTTGACTTAAAGTATTACTCTGTTTGAGTCTCCTGATCTTTTGATGTTTTGGTTTTTTGAGCTAGGTTTCCAATAAGAGTGCATGATTCCGTTTCTGTTTTGTCAATAATAATCTTATCGTGGACATTTACTTGTGTATCGTCAGGTTTCATATATCTATAATGTAAAAATGGGAATATATTTGAATTTTATTCTCTACCATTGCTTACGGGCTCAATTGCGGTGGACCGAGTTCTGGTATAGCCATTGGCAGAAGTCTCAATTTACTTCCTGACTGCATCACATATGCCTTATTGAAATGGTCTGTGCAAACTTTTGATGTAGCTGCAAATTTGATTTGGCACATTTGACTCCACTTTTCTCTGGTGTTTTCATCTCTGGGAACAGAGAAAAAGTTCAGTGCCTTTCCAGGCTCTTCTTTTCTTTTGCATATTATGCAAATTCTCATTGTTAATTCACGCACACAAGTTAACAAAGAGAAGAACCAATTTTTTAAAAAAATATCTTTCTATTTGTTTTTAAAATTTGACAAAAATTAACTGACAATAAATAACGGACAAGTAATTATTGACATCTTTTGTAGTTGTCAGGCGAATTCAAATTATGTTGACAGAAAATGTAGGTATCAGCTGGTCTTACTTGTCGACCTTATAATTGGGCCAATGCAGCATATATGCAAAATCCCGAGACGACGGATTACATTACAACCAAGTGGCAAGAAGCTTAATCACAATGGGTCAGGACTGGCAGCATGACTTCATTAAAATAAAAAATCGCGGAGCGAATTAATCTAAAAACAGCTGTTATTTCATGAAATGTCAAAATTCATGCTTGAGGCGAAAATAAATATTTTCGCCTTGACAGAAGATTTTGTGGCTCTATAACACATGGTAGAAAAATACAGGTAGACGCATCGACGCAGCTGCTGGGAAATCGAATTAATTCAATCAACAATTTAATAACGAAAACATGAGTGACGACGAGGAACAAATCAACCCAAAATCCCACAAACAATTGCTACAGGCTATCAGCAGTTTGGGAAAGACGCAACATATACGGAAATCAACACGTGATGAACCGAAATTGGTTCAGGATGAATTTCAGTTGGTCAAGGGTTTGGCTGTTGTCTCCAAACCCAAGGCTCAGCCAGTAGCCATCAATGATTTGGTTCAAGTCTTGAAAGGTAATAAAAAGCTATTGGAGACGGGAAAAGAACTCAAGAAAACTGTCACTACAAAGAAGGTGTTGGAGAAACCTTTGGAGAAGCCAGCTGCTGAGCGTATCAAGAGAACCATTGGTTATGAAAATGTTAAGGCAAAGCTGGCCAAATGGGATGCGGTGGTGGCATCAAATAGATCAGCGGAAACACAAGTAAGTTATAGAAGCTGTAGAAGATGTCACAAATGTATAATAATATTCTCTTGCCTCCCAGGTATTTCCTCTGAAATCAGAGACGATTTATGTCAACACCTCTTTGCGTCGTAAACCCTTGGAGCAAAGTGTTAAAACCGACCTGATGTTACAAATGGAAGAATTGGAGAATAAATATGCCAAAATGAAACGTGAACATTTGGGCGACACTCAAGATCCTGCCGAATTGGAAAAACAAGAACAACAATTGCTGCAAAAGAAATTAACCAAGGAAGAACTGATAGCCAAGCGAAAGGAGTTGGCTTATTTGAAAATGCGTGAGGCTCAGAAGTCAGTAAAGGCTCGCCTGCAAAAGAAAATCAAATCCAAGAAATACCACAAACTGCTTAAGAAACAAAAAATGCAGGAACAAATCAAACAGTTTGAGCTATTGCAGAAAACTAACCCCGAAGCTGCCATGGAAAAACTCAACGCATTGGAAAAATCCCGTGTTCTGGAACGGGCCAGCTTGAGGCATAAGAACACTGGCACTTGGGCAAAGAATCTACAAATACGGGCCAAATATGATAAGGATGTGCGTAAGGATTTGTCAGAGCAATTACAAATAAGTCGAGAGCTGACACAAAAGGTCAAGGATGAAGACTCCGATCAAGAAATGCCGGAGGAAAAGAAAGAGGAACTAGATGAAGATGATCCCGAGTATGATCCTTTCAATCCGTGGACCACTGTGGGCAAAAAAGACAAGGCAAATGCAACTGAACAGGGTGAATCTAATTGGCGTAAATACTGGCTAGAACGCAATGATAATGAAAAAATGCTTGAAGAGTACAAGCGGTTGTTGAATGAGGAGCAGGGAGAAGAAGAGGAGGAGCAGGATCAGGACGAGGAGGAGAAGGAGAAGGAAGATGTTGCCAAAAATGAAGAGGGACCCTTAGAAGATAAAGACCAAAATGAGAGCGACCAGGAAAAAGATGCCGCTGTACCCAAAAAGAAGGCTAAAGGGGATACTAAAGCTCCTACTAAATCCCTGAAAAGAAAAAAGGAAAAGAAGCCTGATATTAAACCTAAACCAAATAAAAATCAAAAACTGGAAAATGGTTGGCTGGTAGAAGAAATTGATCCGGTTGCTGTCAAGTCGATTGATGACATATTTGATGCCCAAGAAGACAGGATTAGAGAGAAATTACAAAAGAAATTAGATATAATCAATGAAAAGGGCAAGAAATTAAAAGAGAGCAAGAAGGATAAGAAGAAGTCTTCCAAAGGACGCGATCCATTGAAGAACTTGAAGGATTTATCCTTTAAGAATAAAGCAGTACGTCCCGAAATCGATGAGGAACTGAAAAATGAGTTAGATGAAAAGGCGGATGAATCGGTGAAAATAAATGAAACCCTCGACAAAGCAATGTCAACGAAGTCCAATGATACAACAGAAACAAAGAGCACGGATACATCTACGGTCACAGACACAATAGATCCGACTAAACTGGCAACGGTGAAACTCAAGCAACATGGAATTGGTTTTGGTTCCGTCAGCGAGGCGATGGGCGATGTTGACATGGCTGATGAGGATGATGATCCCATTGCCGACCAACAAATGACAATTGCCCAGGCCTTTGAGGATGATGATATTATTGCCGATTTTAGCCGTGACAAAACAAAAGACTCCGAACTCAAAGATGCAGAAATACAACTTTCAATGCCCGGCTGGGGCTCGTGGGCTGGAGCGGGTATTTCCAAAGAACAAATGGAGAGAAGAAACAAACGCCTGTTACTCAAACTGGCCCCTGAGGAAAAACGAAAAGACGAGAACAAAGAAGGTGTATACATTAATGAAAATGTCAATAAAAAACTTCGAAATCACTTGGTATCCGATGTTCCCTTCCCATTCACCTCCCTGAAGGATTACGAGGCCAGTATAAGAGCGCCGCTGGGACGTAACTTTGTCACCGAAACTGCCTTCCGGTTGCTGACACGTCCCTCGGTCATAACACAGAAGGGAAAAATTATCGAGCCCATGGATGAGAGTGAGTTGATTAAACCTGCACGAAAGTTGCGAAATCCTGTGGATATACGCATCGCTAAAATGGCGGCTGAAGCCAAGTCGTAGAAATTTGTTGATAGGAAATTATTTTAAATTTGTAGTGCATACATAATATAAAAATGTATATTTGAAATAAATATTCAATTTTTTTTATTGTAAAACAAAGCTGTAATAGTTTTTTAAACATGAACGGGGCCTCATCGTCGGAAATGAAATTTCTTTCGGGTTTAAATGAAGAGAATAAATTCTCCGAAGGTTTCTCCAATAATTTCATGTCGCGATTACTTTCCTCCAGGAAACGTTCCAAATCCAATGGAGATTCATATTCGGTGTAGGCTGTAACAACTATGGGTACATGTAGTTTGGCTGCAGCACTAATGGTTTCGGGCCAGGTATCCTCCATGTTGAAGCCGGTGGAACGATATAGACCGGCATTGAAGAAACATACTGCAATGGAATGGACATTTTAAAAAATGTCTTTTAAAAACATTTGTATGGCTCATTACCTAAATTTGGTGTTAAAAATCGTTTGGAACGACAATAGTCATGATAAATATTTGCCTCAAAGAAGTACTTAACTGTGCGTTGATTCTTCTGACACACCTTGCAGCATCTGGAAGGAAATTAAGTTTTATTTTTAATTGGAAATAGATGACAAAAATTTTTTCAAGGTTCTCACTTGGTCTTTTGTAGTTGTTCAAAAGATATGTTATTGGGATTCAGTTCGGGTCCCACAAACACCACATTCAACGTTCTGACCATGGGTGTAATGTGCAAGAAGAACAGTTCCCATTTGTGCAAAATATCAACTTCAAACTCAATTTCAGCGCCTTAAAATAGAAGGAACCAATATTTATGAAATCTAGTTGGGATAGTCCGCCGAGATACCAACCTATTAAGTGTATTGTCAGTTCTTCGTGTTTGTTCAGTTGTTGAGTCAATTTCAATGCATACCAGGCCGTTAAAGGAGCTGTGGAAATCTGGGTCAAGGCAGCAAATTCACAACTGTTTTCAGGTAAATCTAATGGAATATGGAATTAGAATAGAACGTACGGTTTTGGAATGATTCCCTTACCAATATTCAACTTCTTAAAAATCTCCCTGGTTGTGTTGCACACCAATGGTGTGTCCTTTAGAATTTTACTTGGCAGCGATGGATCTAAACGTCCGAATTTCTCCTGTTGCATTACTAATTCCTTAAATAGCTGATAGAATCTACACCATTTATCATGGTCAGCGACAAGGTGCAAAGGTTCCGTGCAATATGCCACCATGCCACAGTTGGGACAATCGGTTAGTCCCTCAAATTTGCGACATTTCGCATTTATACACAGCCGTGGAAATAGTAGGACTTCTTGTTCGGTGGCCGTCAATGGTCTTTGCAAAATTTCCGAAACTTTGCGGATCACAATAATGCGATAGGAACGAAATTGATCCGGTGTCATGTCGGAGCATTTGGCAAAAATGTGACCTCCTGAATGAAAGGCAAGATATTATTTTGCAAATTTATCACCACAGTCGGAGGGGAAGCATAGGAGTTTAATACCTTACCAGACACATCCGCCGCCGCCACTTGTTGTAAAGCCGAACATAATTGACGATGTTCCACATCATTTTGCATGTGATCGATGTTGCAATAATATGTCATATGGCATTTTGAACATTCAATCAATTGCTCTATTTTGCATAAATCACATTTGCAAAGCTGTGGAAAGACAAGCGTATAAAATATTACATTTTGGCTCATCATCATTTGTTTTCGAGTATATAAGTGTGTTTGTATGTCTGGCATGTTTGTGTGCACTTACATTGCATAGGCCGACAAGAAAATATTTTCTTGGTTTATAAATATATTCAACATATTCCTCATCATCATCGCTAGATTCGATATCTGTCATTGGCTTTTGATCCAAAAGTTTTTTGAGATTTTCCATTAAAGTATTTGGCAGATTTTCATCACCTAAAGGAAGAGTAGGCATTCAGATGGGCTTTCTTTTTTTAGTGGTTAGTGGTTTTCATGATTAGGATAGTAAATATATCTTGATTCAATATTATTTTAACGTATCAGGGTGTAAGGGAAACATATTTATGGGTCTATTTTTATTTATACTGGAATCAACCAGGATTCTTAGAAGTTCAATCACGCCTAATTAGAAAAATTAAAATTAATTGTTAATGGAAATATGTTGGGTTTGGGAATTTTTGAATTTGTAGGCAACAAAAGAGAGAATTTAAATCTCTCATATCCGTTTTCTTCTAAAATAGAAAAATTGGCGCATAAATATTGTTTACGAAGTTTGTACGAAGTGATTTAAATTAAATATTAACCAAGCTTAAAATCTAAAGGGAATCGTGTGCCGAATGTAATATAGGATGGAAAAAAGTTTGCCTAATATTAAATTATACCGCTTCCAATAAATCACTTTTTCTCAGTTAAAGACTTAGAGAAATACTACTTACCATCAGACATCATTGCTTCCATTTTCTTTTGTAAATTCTGAATAAATGCACTTTTCTCAGTTTTATTTTCCGACAAGTTTTCTTTCTCTTTACTTTTCTCTTTTGGTTTTTGATTAACTTTGGGATTTTTCTCGCCAGTTTCCGGTACCGGTTTGTTGTTATTATTCGATGCCGCGTTTTTAGAACCACTTTTATCCGGTTTAGTTTCCGGTGTTTTCTCTTTCACTTTCGATTTTTGATTATCTCTTTGCGTTTCCTTTTCCTTTGGTGGTTGGTCACTTGGGGATACCTTTTCATGAGTTTTTAATATTTTTTCATGCATTTTACGATGTATTGTGGTTACTGCATCTAGTTCATGGGAGGCATCTTCAGTTGGTTCGGATTCATCTTCCAAACCAGGCATATCTTCATCATCCTCATCATCACTAACATTTTCCTCTTTCGAATTCAAATTTTGGGTCGGTTCTATGTTCTCCTCCAGGGGTAAGGATTCTTCTTCTTGTGGTTGTTGATCACCTTGTAAAGCCAGCAAACGGTTGGCTTTATTACGTGGCCTATTGCGGATTCTAGGTTTTTTCTTGTTGGGTTTCATTGCTTCTTTCTTTTTAATTATATAATAAAAAGTAGATCGGTTAATGGTCCGCCCGCCAACCTATAGTACTTGTCTCAACAGTAGTACACCAGCAAATGTGTGTGCTTCGGATTCGCAATAGCAAAAGAATTGTAATTTTAGTTTATTGTTTAGCCCAACAGTTTTAGAATTGGCTAGTGGCCATAACATGAAAAGTGAAAATCAGAAAGCAATGCAAAACAAGAATGAGATTTGTTTTTGCTAATTATATGCGACAGAATTTTATCCCGGCCACAGCGCAGCCTAACGAACGCTATCCTCGGCAGTCAAATGGAATAGAATCAAACTAAAATAAAATGGTTTGTATTTATTTGCACTGAAAGTGTCTACCGGCGGCTATGACTGTGATCTTGAAAAGAACACACGCACACACCATCAAACACTCAAATGGATGAATTTCGCAAGGAATGTACTCGACAATTAATCAATTGTCATTATATTTTCCATTAAGACTTTTATATGCAGATGGGGAGTGGATGGAATTGCTAGCATTTTAAAATTTGAAGTGAACTTTGATTAAATTTCACTGAAATGACGTCGATAGGACGTCAATCGCCCTACAACGTGAAGAAAACCCATACACTTAAAAGATTATAGTAATGTTTTTTATAGTTTGGTCCATGCTGACCAATGTTTGCAAATACTGAAAATGAAAAGTCTTCTACATGTGGATAATAACTTTACAATTTGTAACTTCACAACCTCATTCCTAGTACCGAAACTAAATCGACTCTCCACACACACACACGAGAAAACCATTAAGACCATTCTCTCTGAATTCTACGAGATATTATGTTTGGTATATTGGTGGATCTGCGACCATATAATATAATCTTCTTCTAATGGTAGCATAGGTTGAAATTGCACCAAACATTAAAAGATTTCAACTGCCTTGTCCCTTTACATTCAAAGTGGTAAAAATTGCAACAGTAGTAAAAGTGTAAATACGGCCCTTCTTTCGAATTTCGGTTCTATTTTGGGAACGAGTAATATGTCTCAAGAATTTAAGAATTGTCTGCAAAGGAACATAACTAACATGTTTCTTATATCTCTATAGATTTTTGAAGGTATATTTTTAAATGCATTTTATATTTGAATAAGTTGTTTCCGTTATTCATCTTTGCGTCTCTTTGAAGCCGTTTTTACATCCAATTATTTTATCTACCTTAGCGATAACGATATTTTAAATCAATTATCGATAGCCCCGTTGCTTGCTTTTCAATCTTGTTTGTTTTCTTCTTCTTCTTCTACACTTATTTGTTTTGATATTTACTACTCATTCCTCTTTGTTTTTGGTTTCTTGTTTATGCACCAAAAACGGCGGCGGCTTTTTAATAGAAACTCTGAGATCTATTTCGCTCTCACCAGCTCTCTCTTCATTTTTGTTCTATAATATCGATAACAAAACCTATCAATCGATACTGTCTTCTGAAATAAAAAATAAAGTATCGATACTGTCATTAATTGTTTGTCTGTTCTTGTTGGAGTATGTATTTATATTCTTCTTTAATTTAATTAACAATTGTCCCATTAATCCTAATTATATCTACTATACATTTATCATTTACGATTCCCGTAAATAGAACAGAAATTCCATAAATTGACTTGTGAAAAATGGCTACCTTGGAAGATAAATTAATGGGAGAAAAGCTTGAATATTATTGTTCAAGCAGTGAAGGTGTGTATTATTGCATTATATATTTTAAAAAATGGAAAATATGTGTATAGAAAATATATTATTTATTTTTAACCAGGTGAATATGAACCAGATGATGATGATGCCGATGAAAAGGGAGGTGCCCGGGCCGCTCAAGGTCCCCAGGCATTCATTGATCCCGATGTATGCCCTCCACCCCCCGCAGCGGGGTATCGTTCTATGGGCTCCACCAATACCGGGCCCAAAGGTGTTGTGGAAGACTGGCAACGATTCAAACAGCTGCAGGCGGAACGTCGCGAAGAAAGCGATAGACAGCGCATTGAATTGGCCAAAAAATTAACGATGACTACTGCCACAGCGCAAGAGGAGGAGGAACGAAAGAAACAGGAAGAATTGGAAGCTGAATTTGCCGAGCTAATGTCCGAGGACTTTCTGCAGCAGTATCAAAAACAACGCATGGCCGAGATGATGCGCCAATGTGGTCATAGCCAAAACTTGGCAAAGTTATGAAATCTCAACTCCCATGAAGAGTTTCTCAATTGCGTGGAAAAAGGAGAACAAACACACAACCATTATAATACACATTTATGACAAATCTGTTTCAGCATGTGGCACTTTGAACAAATGTCTGGATACCCTTGCCACCGAATATCCCACAGTGAAATTTGCCAAGATTTGTAGTTCAGTGGCGGGCATGAGTCGAGATTTCCGTCAAAAAGGTCTGCCAGCCTTGTTGGTGTACAAAGCACAGGCTGTTATTGGCAATTTTGTAAGAGTAACAGATGATTTGTCCGATGATTTCTTCCCTTCGGATGTGGAAAGTTTCCTTATTGAGAATGGCATTTTGGTGGATAAAAATCTCTACAATCTGGGGCAATAACAGGCGATGACAAATGTATGTTGTGGACAAACTACTTAACTAAATGATAAAAATATATATCTATGTAAGTTTGTGTATTCGAACGAAATCCGATTAGTTAATAAAAGTTATCTCCTTTTAGTATGCGTGTTCATAATTGATGTTGTTCGCCAACCCCCTCCCTCTCTAACATGGCCATGGAATCCCACTGATGATAAACGTACCTAATGAGATTGCCAGAGCCAATATATTTATATCTCAAATGCCTAGTATTATATAATACAATTTTTATATTTAGAACTTTAGGGAATTTTAGTAATATTTATTCCAAAGCCAAATGGAACTTGAACTTAATTTTCTGCAAATGTATTTTGTGCATAAAGTAAAAAACCATATTTATTTAAATAAAGCAATGCATGTGTGTATGTATAATGTGACAAGCTATATTACTGCAGTTTTATTTTCTTGGCGATTTGAATCATCGGACAATAGTTGTGGTTTTGGTGTTGTCAATCAAGAAATAATCATGTAGAAGCGGAAAATAGGATATGGAATCGAACACTTGTTCTAAATGCAGGGGTAAACGTAGAATTCGTTATCTGTATTATGGCACAATTACCAAGGTAATCTCATGCAATCACACGATTACAATTCGAGCTAGCATTTTATGAAAACTCGTCTGTAAATATTTGTAAGACTACTCGATCACTTGCTCTAGATCACTCCGAGGATTCACGGACCTGCTTCTTGTCCATTATGATAGTTTTAAAAGTATATAATAATAAACCTGTACAAATTAGCTTATTTGCCAACTGTCTAGTTTTAGAACCTTACAAGTCGTTATGGCTGTTACCACTGTCCATAGACAAGATTGGGCCCGATAAACTTAAAGTTTCAGGACTAAAATCTGCCATAACATCAGAGAATTTAAATACTTACATTCTTAGAAATGTTAAATCATGTGAGGTTTATATTAACTTCTTAGAGACAAATGAAAAATTCAATTTTTTTGTAATTTATATGTTTTCTAACATTTATTATCATTTTCTTTTTTTCATATATAATTTCAAATATATATTTTACTAATATAATGATTCATTCATTTTGTTTTTCTTCTTTGTAATATTTTTAATAATAATAATAAATATAAAATATATTTACGACATACATATATATATGTAAATAGTAGTTGTTATTTAATATAGATTTTCAATAATTTAATAATATTTAATAGTAAAAAATATCGTATATATATTAAAGTATAATACAAAAGAGAGTATATTACAAAAAAGACTGAAGGAAAACTAATCTCTGCTTACATTGTAAAGAAAACTACTTTAAAATTAATAACAACCCATTGTTATTTGAAATTTATAACAAAAGAAGTAGATACACAAGTTATTACTTCCTTTCAAGGGTGATTTTGTTTCGGCATAGCTTAAATAAAATAAATTCTATTTAAAAATCTAAAAATTATTTGAACTTTTTTTAAACTAATTTTAAAAAATATTCTTTTTTTATTCTTTATAACAACTAAGTGTTATTGGTGTTCAATTTTCTTGAAGTTAGTTGTTTTTTTAGCTTCTATATTTAGAAAATTACATTTAAACTCTTTTATATTGGAAAATATAGTTTATGTACAAAAAGAGATATTAATAAAAATAAATTTGATTCAAAATAAACATTTTATCAATATTTTTGAATGATTACAATTGTAAGCTAATGACCCGATGATTGTAATGCCCACTTATTTCTTCCGCCCATTTAAGGTACATTTCCAGTACGGGGTACGGGCATATATGAATGTAATTTGATCAACCAATTTGACGGCGGGTTTTTTTATGATCTTGCATTCCAAAAGCTGGACTTTTAAATCTTTTATTTATCGTCTTTATTTTGAAATGCTGTAATGTTTATATTTTGGCATTCTTTTTATGTTTTTTTAGTTTATTTTACATTTAAGACAACATATAGTTAGCAGGTCGAATTGTTTTTATTTTCGTTTTCTTGGACTACAACTCTAGAATTTTTTTGTTATCAATACATTTAAGTTATTAAAAGAAACGACAAATCTCTAATAAATGCGTATTTATTGGAATTAAAATAAAATATATATTTTTTTATATATCGTTCAGTAAATAATGTTCGGAATTCGTTTTCTTCAGTAAATTACTAGGATTGTTTTAGAAGATACCATTGGTTTTACGGTTTAGTTTGTTTTGGTTAAGGATATGCTAAAAAAAAGGCAAAGGAAACAAGGAAAGTTATTTTAAAAGTCTTCGGTTTCGGTTTATAACTTAAGTAGTTGAAGAACATACAATCACAACTAGGGGTAGTTGTAGTAACAACATTTTTAGTTATTTTTGTTATTTTTGCATGTGTTTTTTATTTCTTAGATATTTAGCTGCCTCGTTTTATTTTTAATAACACGTGTGGAAATATTTATGATGTTATTAGTCAAAGATCCACATAGATTTTTCAAGCTGACAATCAAATGTTGTTCCTTTTTCATTCATTTCGTTTGAGAGGAGATTCCCAAATACGGACTATGTGGTAAGGAAACCATACCTTGACGTTTGTCTCACAATCTCCTCAACACAATTACAAAATTTCAATGCTTTACAAATTTTAGTTTCTCCATTGGGTAACGAGCAACAATAAATGCCAAAATGTACATGAAATTACTAAAAATAGCATAAAACGATTGAGGACTAGCCTCTAAAAACAAATATTCCACATTCCTTGTAATATTTGAGGCATTTTGTTTCACTTTTCAAAAGGTCAGGTTACATTTCATTTATAACCCCAAAAAGTGGGAGAATAAAGATGGGCATTCGTAACCGTTTGGCTGCATCACCATGACATTTACGTTTACACTTCCAAGTAATATTATTAACCTTTTAATCCTATATCCTAATAGATAATGTATAGTGTTTTTCGTTTAAAAAAATTATGCACATATATAACTTAAAATCAGACTTGTTTTTTGTTTTATTTTTTACCATAAGTTAGAAGTTTACTTTCTTTTTTTCTGAAAGAAGGTATATAAGAGTAATCTAAAATATTTATAAGAGTATGGTATGGTATGTACAAACTATATTTTCGGGCGTTTTTTGTTTTTTTCTTTTCTACTGGGGAGAAATCTTCGCATTAAACTCGTGGAGCCTTAAGGTAAGCTGTTGCAGTGGTATTAGAATCCATTGAGGAGCTGCAGCACTCACTGCCCGCAGCCAGAGCATCGGATGTGGAGCTGCTACCCATTAAAAAGCCACCCGCTGTTGAAACAGGCCTTGGGCTGGTACTTGCTGGGCCATTGTTGTTGGAAGAGGATGAGGAGGATGTACAGCTATTATTGCCCACTTGCTTTTTCTTTGTGGCGTCGCAAAGAAGATCGTAGAGGATATTGCCGGGGTATGTTGGCACCTAAGAGTATGGTCTGGTCGAGGGTCTGCGCACGGGATACTGCACCGATTCGGCACTGTTACTCAAACGGATGTTGCCAACTTTTTGTTATTCAATTTTTAATTTGTCGTCGTCGTTGTCATCGTCATGGTTGAGGTGAGGGCATTTTTATTTACAAGGTATCAGAGTTTTTTTTGTTTTATTTATATTTTGTTTTGTTTTTATTTTTGTGGTTTTGGAATCGGTACACAACACAAATTAACCAAAATTGAGTTGCACAATGTAAGAAGAACAACGAATAAGGATTAAAGAAAAAGAAAACAAGAAAAGAAAGAAAGTTACATTTGGTGGTGGTGGTTAAAGCTGATTTTAGACATCTCTTCCGAAATAGGTTGGTGGTGGTAGGGACACACTTAGGTGTTGTCTACTGTGATACGTATGTTTGGTGGGTGGGTTGGTTTGAATGTATTGTATTGACACTTATCTGTTGATCGTTCGTCAAATGCTAGGCTGTCAGTTACTATACATGAAGTGTGTGGGTTTGGGGGGTCATGGGGATCATGAACAACAACATTTGGAGTTGAAGGATTTTGTTTTGGGTTAATACACACCAATCACAGTATTTCTATTTACCAGAAAGAAAAGAAGGAGAACGAAAACATACAATACACAACATTTTTGTTGTACTCAACTCAAATACATATTGAAAGCTAATTAAAGAAATGAAACAAAAGAAAGCTTGAGCCTGGTGGGGTATAAAAGGCACGCACAATATTTGGTAATGAAAAACAAATTAGTTGTTGAAATAATTACACATATATTTGAGCAATTTGTTTAAAATCGTTTACGGGTTATTAAATACATAAATTAAACAAATACATTAATTTAGATGATTTAAGCACTAGTTAAATTACAAATTATAATAAAATTAATATAAAACATATAAAAAAAGAGTTGTTCTAGCTGTGTAAACTATAATATTACAATCTGTTAGTATATTTAAGACATGGATATGGGTGTGGGGGTGAGCGTCGGTGATTCATACCGCCCCCGTTTTGATTCAATACTTAAAGGTCCAATTTTTTTTGGAATCTTGTCTTGTCATATGGTCCCTTCAAATTTACAAAATACGTCGTAAAATAATTATATATTCAAGTCATCATTCGATTTTGATTTTATACAGAACAACTTTAAAATGAAAATCCATAATAATAATAAAAAAAAACTTAAAATCCTTAAACACTTCATTTAATTAAAAAAGACAATACACAAAAAAAATAATTTAAAAATAAAGAAAACAAAAACGTTAACACCTAAAACAGTGTTGTGTTGTCAGATTTTTTAAATATTTTTAAAACAAAAAATCTAAAACATTAAATACAATACTAACAAAATTACTATTCGACGACTACTGCTGTTGCTAAGACCGCATTGCTGGCACTGGCGCCGCCACAGCAACACCACCACTTCCACCACTACCGCCACCAATGCGACCGGACGATGATGAGGAACGTGATTCAAAAAGTGAAGATTTCTTGAATTACGGCCACTCGTAAAGTGGCCACGATTGGCTGAGGCCATGGGTGCCTGCAGGCTGGCATTAAACGATTGATATAGGGATGAAGAATTCGAGTTTACACGTTGGCGTCTCAGGCCCTGTTTTGGCGTTGAAGACGCCGTCGTTGTTGCATCATGGGGAGTAGAGTGGCGATACGGGACACACCTGACACTAGTCGTGTCATTCAATGAGGAGGTGCGGCAATTGGTGCTGGTAGTGTGTTAATGTGGTGCATGTGGTGTTGGTCAGATTAGCATTGCTGGAGTTTCTCAACGACAACTCATCATCATCACTATCACTTGCATTATGCCTTTCCACATCGCGCAGACTGTGATATAATAGTTTTGCGCCAGAGTCGAGGTTGAGCCGCAAGGCAGTTCATCATATCAACATCATCATGATGATGGTGATAGTCTTTTGTGTCACCACAGTTGACATCAAGTATGATTTATGATTGCTTAATAGGGATTCGGTAGAATAATATTGAGACATATGGCGTTGATGATGATTATTATATTGTTGCTGGGGAAAAAGCATGCAGATGTTGTTGTTGCTGTTGCTGTTGCTGTGATAATGTTATTTAAATGATAATGATGATACCGATGAGTGATGGCTGTTTTGGCCGCAGGGACTTTAAAGTCAGTCCCTGCTGCAATTGTTGTTACTGTGTTGTGCCCATGGTTTTTTTGCATTAAATTGAAATGTTGTTGTTGGCGTTGGTTTAGTAGTATTAGTCATTATTGTTGTTTCTTTGTTGCTGTTGCTGTTATGCATGTATAATTGTTTTCTGATGTAGTGGTAGTGTTGGATGTGTAGTAGTAGTAGTTGTAGTTGTAGTAGAGTTAGGAGAAATTAAAATGTCAGTATCATCAAATCATATATACCATAGTTTGTATCCAAATACAGGACTGCTCCTCCTCCTCCGCCGCCAGCCACCGCCAATGTGTGTGGCTTTAGTGATGTGCTGATGACTTGCCGCTGCCATGGCCTGTTGTGTGCGGCTGCTGGTGCATGCTGCTGGAATGTGTTGTGGCTGATGCCTGCGCGCTGTTGTTGGTGCCTTGATTCTGAAACGCACTGCCACCATGGCCATGGTGGTAATAAGAGTCATCGGTGTCCATCATAAAGTCTGGAGCCAAATGGAAACTCTGCCTTTGTCAGCTTGTAGGAGAGATGACGTGGAAGGGTGGTGGTGCTGTTGTTGTTGCTGCTGCTGTTGTTTATATATAAATACAGTGAGGGTGACAGCCTCAGCATGGCCCGTGGGGCCACCAGAGCTAATGCCGTGCGATTATGAACATCGGCCAAATCAACACGTCGCATGTCTCTGGTACTGCCCACCACCCAATAACTGCCCGATGCCGTCATATCATTTTCGCCTCCATGTACCGTTAAATAGCAATTGCTACAGTATTGTTGGCATGCACAGAACATCGTCGTCATCTTTTGGACCCAAAAAACACTCAGAACGTGTGCGCATGCGTGCCGTTTGTCGTTCAGGACCTGCCAGCCATTGTTGAAAGGTGTTTTGTAGTTGCAGAGAAAGAAATGATCGTTTTTGGTTTTTATTTTTGGATGGGGTTTGTTTTTCAGATTTCCAAAACATCACATCGTTTTACAAAGGTAGAAGAGGTAGGTGGGAAGAAAAAACATCCGTTGTCATAGCATGATGGAGAGTAGTTTGTTTTTTGTTTGATGTGTTGTTGTGTTTTTTTTTAAAGGTTATTGATCGATATTTTGATTTGTTTCAAAAAAAAGACATACAAAAGATCGGGAAGATATTTTTGTTTGGTGTTTGTCAACCAAAAGAATAACATAAAATAAAAAAAGAAACATAACAAACATGTTAAGATTTATTATTGTACAACTTTTGATTTAAACTGTAGTTAAGTAGCTGTTTAAAGGCAAACCAATGAAATAACGGGGGTGCACGAAAACAGGTCTAAAGCAAATGCACAACATCGGAATAATGATCAAAAAGGTGGTGAGAGTGGCGGGTGGTGGTGGGTGTAGTGCTTTTTGTTTTCTTACTAAATTAACGAATCAAGAAAGAAGTGAAGGGTAGATGCTGGTGGTTAAAAGGACACAGGCTAGGGCAATGAAAAAGCTGCAAACGTGGTTTAAAAACACAATAACGACAAGAAGGAAACTCAAATGAAAGTTGAAATCTTGGCCATCATTATGAAACTGGTAACAGAGTCTTGGATGGAAATAAATTTTGAATTGTGATAATACATGAGACATGAAGATTTTCACTCGAACTTAAATAAGAAACTTCGAACGAATAACAATACAATACCATGGTTGGGAAATTTCCAATTAAAAGAGTTTTAAAATAAATAACAGTAACTATTTTCAGCATTATTACTAGACTGGCATACAATAGTAAAAATTAACCAAATAAAATGGAAACCTAAATAATTTCACAAATTTAGCTGAGTAGAACAATATCGCTGTTGTGTACTATGATCGTACTAAAAACAAGCAAATTATTTCAAAAAGAATTCATTAACGCAACTCAAATATTTTCTATGTCTCCACAAATGTATTTTCTAAATTTTCATTCTTTGCTCTGCGATCAAAAAAAAAAAAAAAAACGTCGATATTGTTTTAACAGCCAATTCATTGATTAGTCGGAGGAAAGTGATTAAGATTCAAAGAGTACTTGGAAAAGTGGTGAATTTTAAAAATACAACAACAAAAGAATTAAGCCAAAATACAAAATTAAGAAAATAAAACTAAAAAAGGAAGAGAAATTAAAACATATTTGCTTTGTTTTTGGGAGGAAACAAGGAAAAAAAACAATTTTATTAAAAAACTAATAAATTCTTAAAATTATATTAAAAATTGTAGGGTTTTTATTATATTTAAATTAGTTTCATATCTAAAGCTAAAAATATGGGATTCAATTGCATAAATAAATGTTTTAAAATATACCAAATGTTTTTTTTTACATTAAGGCTAGCCTTTGCAGCTTTGGAAAATCAAATCAAATTAAAGTAAACACTTTGATTTCAAGTATAGATTTTGTCTTTACTTTGTTATTATTGATAATGTATTTTGTACTAATTATTATTTACATTGAATTGCAAATAATATTAGAATTGTTGATCGTTTTTTTTTGGTTTGTTTTTTTTATAATTTGTTCGATGTTGTTTGTCAAAAAGGCATTATAAATGTTACAATAAAGTTGTGAAAAAATAAGCGTTTTTTTTAAAAACCATTGAAATGAAAAAAAAATGCTAATAAAATCCATTTAAAAAAATCATATTGGAGAATGCCTAAACACTCATTGAAAATAATGAGCTGGGAATGTCATAATAATGTTTCATGTGGTGATGGGGTGCATATTATTTATGTATGTAGGTAGGTTATGTTGGCAAGCCCGGAGCCCAGCCAGGGAATGTTTGGTTCTTGGAGTTCAAATAAGATTGATTGATTCAATGATTTAACACGTGTATGTTGTGATTGAGATATTTTATTTGGCGTCCTCTATTATCTATGCATGAGTTATTATTTGCCTGTTCTAAAAGCAAGCAAAGAACTTTTTTCCGTTAAAAATTGGTTAGCTATAATTATTATTTAGGTATATTTAGGGTAAGAGCTTTTATTCAAACGTTAGCTAGATGGTAGTAAGCTAAATGGGAATGCAGTTTAAACATGCTTTTGCCAAGTTCACCTATAACGGGGAAACATTTACAGACAGACAGACAACAGTAAGACATGCGCAAGTTACTATAACAAACATTGCATTATAATGTTGTTTTAGGTTTTCTTTTTATTTTCTTTTTAACAAAAGTTCTCACTATTGGCATTTTTTGTTTTTAGTTTTAAAATAAAAAAGAAAATATATGTATGTACTAAATTCTAAGGGGAACTAAATCTATTCAAGGAAAAATAATAATTAATAATGAAAGTAATAAAAAAAAAAAAACAAAAAAAAGAAATGCGCTTTATACGAAATCCTTGAAGCAAGCAAGTATTATCCCTCACCTGTGGCAAGTAGATAACTTTTGTACTTTCTGCATAACGATTGACGGCTCTACTCGTCCATGGTCATGCCGCCACCGGTACCGCCAGGTGGCAGCGGCTCCACCACGGAGGCCGGGACGAGGAACATGAGGAGGAGTGGCGTATGCCTCGCTGCAGCGCGACAAACTCGTGACTTGTGCATTTTTGTGTCAGAAGCGAGTCGGTGGTAAGGGCTTCAGCGTGGAGGTTGATGTCGAAGATTTCCAATAAATTCATAGGCATTTCAGATAGTCGTTATGATGTTGTGGTGTATTCATGGTCGTTGCAGTTGCCGTTGTCGTCGTAGTCGCCATCGTCGTAGAATGTGTGGTGTCCATACCTTGGGAATTGTTAATGCTGTCCGTAGTCGTCTCTGCTGCTGGACACCACGTATCTGGCTGTATTCGAGGTGCTGGGAGATTCTTTTTGTTCCGTTTGTAGCGGTCGCTTCACCAAGCAACGCATCATTTCATCGCCATCCACATCGTCCTGGCTTCGGTAAATGTGTAGTCGCCCGATACTGGCCTCCTCCAGCATCGTTTGAGGACGCTCGTGATTTAAGGGTGCGTCGTGATCTACCCGCTGACGTTGAGGTGGAGATGAAGTCAATGGAAATTGCATTCTTGGATTGATTCTCAATGTTCTCATCATCATGTGGGAGGAAATGTCTAAATCGTGGGCGATATATCTCGGCATTGTCACCGCCACCATG
>NW_026712223.1:482413-635489 GCF_030504385.1 Musca domestica | reverse complement strand
TTAAATAAATACAACTAACCAAAATTTATCCCACACTCTGTTAAGCGGCGAACGACGGCAAATTGAAGTTTCAGGTCGGCGGTGGGAGGTGATACCGATATTTATTTATTGAAAATGAAACGACAAGCACGTCTCGCCATAATGTCATTTTTATTTTGTTAATGTTTTTTGCTAAATTGAAAATGAATAATTTATTTTCCCCAAAAATTGCATAAATGTGACAAAATTTTTGTTAAATTTTATTTTCAAGT
Source organism: Musca domestica (assembly GCF_030504385.1). Classification (NCBI taxonomy): domain Eukaryota; kingdom Metazoa; phylum Arthropoda; class Insecta; order Diptera; family Muscidae; genus Musca; species Musca domestica. Next base: position 635,238 of record NW_026712223.1, on the reverse strand, counting down.
AAAAACCAGAAGAAAACACTGAAATCCCCTCAAAAAAAATACTTGAAATTCCAAGGCAACACACAACTCAACACCAATTTCAATAACAATTTAATATGAACAATTATTTATTTATTTATTTTTTTATTGTCAACAAATAATTTCGAGTTGTGTTCGATGGCGGGGGCGTTGACGTCGCGTCTCAGCTGGCATAAATGTACGCGCTCAAAATTTACAACAATCACACAGGCATTACTGTGATATGTCACGTTTTTATTATATAAAATTAACAAAAAAATATAAAAAACTAACGAAATATTGCATTTTTTCCATTTTAATTGTTTGAATTGTTGGTTCAAACTGGCCGTCAGTCATACTCAAATAATACAACAAAAAAAAACAATGCTCAACGCCAATCAACATATTGGCTGTGGCGTGTGTGTTCGTTTTGGGGATCAAGGCGAATTTCATGTGTAATTGCCAAAAACAAATCAAATGTGTGAATCGAATGAGATTCTACATTTTTTCTGAAAAGAAAGGGATTTTTCTATAGAAAAAGTTCACCAACGGAATTTTTTCTATAGAAACTTCAACACAGAATTTTTCTATAGAAAAACTTCAACACGGAATTTTTTCGATAGAAAATCTTCACAACGGAATTTTTCTATAGAAAATCTCAACAACGGAATTTTTTCTATAGAAAATCTTCAACAACGGAATTTTTTCTAGAGAAAATCTTCACAACGGAATTTTTCTAGAGAAAATCTTCAACAACGGAATTTTTTCTAGATCAACACTTCCCCAACGGAATTTTTTCTATATAAAAATGTCCACCAACGGAATTTTTTTTCTATAGAAAAATTTCACCACGGAATTTTTCTATAGAAAAATTTCACCACGATTTTTTTTCTATAGAAAATTTCACCAACGATTTTTTCTATAGAAAAATTTCACCAACGGATTTTTTCGATAGAAAAATTTCACCACGGAATTTTTTTCGATAGAAAAATTCACCAACGGAATTTTTTCGATGAAAAATTTCACCAACGGAATTTTTTCTATAAACATTTTCACCAACCGAATTTTTTCTATAGAAAATTTCACCAACGGAATTTTTTGTATAGAAAATTTCACCACGGAATTTTTTCTATAGAAAATTTCACCAACGAAATTTTTCTATAGAAAAACTTCAACAACGGAATTTTTTCCATAGAACAACTTCACCAACGGAATTTTTTCTATAGGACACTTCACAACGAATTTTTTCTATTGAAAAACTTCACCAACGGAATTTTTTCTGTTGAAAAACTTCACCAACGGAATGTTGTTCTATTGAAAACTTCACCAACGGAATTTTTTTCTATGGAAAACTTCACCAACGAATTTTTTCGGTTGAAAAACTTCACAACGGAATTTTTCTATTGAGAACTTCACCAACGGAATTTTTTCTATTGAAAAACTTCACCACGGAATTTTTTTCTATTGAAAATTCAGCAACGACTTTTTTCTTTAGGAAAGGTCTTCAATGTTTTTTTTTTCTAGAGAAAAATGTGGGTCCCACGGATTTTTTCTATAGAAAAATGTCACCAACGGAATTTTTTCTATAGAAACTCACACGAATTTTTCTATAGAAAACTACAACAACGGAATTTTTTCTATAGAAAAACTTCACCAACGGATTTTTCTATAGAAAACTTCACAACGGAATTTTTTCTATAGAAACTTCACCAACGAATTTTTTTTTCTATAGAAAAACTTCACCAACGAATTTTTTCTATAGAAAAACTTCACCAACGGATTTGTTTCTATAGAAAAAGCCCCCAATGGACTTTTTTCTATTGAAAAATTTGACCAACGGACTTTTTTTATTGAAAAAATTCACCAACGGATTTTCTTTATAGAAAAAATTCACCAACGGACTTTTTTGTATAGAAAACTTAAACACGAATTATTTCCATAGAAAAGTTCACCAACGGAATTCTTTCTATAGAAAAAATTCACCAATGGAATTTTTCTATAGAAAAATGTCACCAACGGAATTTTTTCTATAGAAAAATGTCACCAACGGAATTTTTTCTATAGAAAAATGTCACAAACTGATTTTTTTCTATAGAAAAAATTCAGCAAACGACTTTTTCTTTAAGAAAGATCTTCAATGTTTTTTTCTATAGAAAAATTCACCAACAACTTTTTTTTGGTATAGAAAGATTCAACAAGCACTTTTCATACAAAATTTGTTTAGAAATTGTGTTCAAGGATCATCTGTGTTATGGACGTGGATTTTTTAAAGACTTTTATTATGGAATCCCAGAATTATAAACATGTTTTCATAAAAGAGAAATATGCAAGATAAGACTTTTTTAAATGACTCATACACACACACACCTACACAGAGACACTCAAAAAAGTACGCGTGCGCAAATGAAACATATTTTTGGTTGGGATCGAAATGAAGAAAATTCGATGGTCATAAAAAGAAGCCGAATAGTAACTCCCCCTTTTCGATGTAAATTATTGGTTCCATACATTTTATTTAGGTTTCCTTGTTTTTTATTGGGATGCCATGTGCGTACAAATCCCCCTCTGTCGAAAAAAAGCCAAGCTAACATACATATCTTGGGTACTTATGATGTCGACTATGACGATGTTAAGCCCAGCTAACAATGAAAAATATGTTCCAAAGATAAACCCAGCAATTCTTCTGCGACTTGGACTCCTTTTCATTTTTTTTTTTATTTTTTGGTTTCTTTGTTAAATTTCATAAGCGACGATATTTGGCTACTGGTCTTTACCCAGCGACAGACGATGCTGCTGATCATGATGATTATGAGGAATGGTGACGACGATGACGATGTTGATTACGATGACGGAACAACAATCTTCTGTGTTGTAGATTTTGGGAGGAGGGGAGCGGGGCAAGGAGGGAGTTTCAGATTGTGCCTTAATTATTGAAGAAAATTATTCCAAAACTTGTTTCTCCATTATGTTAAGGAATTACCTTTGGCCAAGATGAATCAAAAAAGAGCACAGCAATATGTTACACATGCATGTGTTGGTCGTCCCCGCTCAAGTGGCCGGCTGACACTCCTCTTGAGAGCGCAAATCAAAAAGAAAAGACTATTAAAAAGTTATTTTGTTTTCGGGCTACCACTTTATGGCGTTACGCAGCAGCACAAGATTTGGACGCATGAAATCAACTAAATGGGGTCTGTCTGTTCGGACGTCTGGCATTATTGCTTTTTGTTGTTGTTAATATTTTTGTTAAGTTGCCTGTCTGGCACTCGATTCAACCAGCCATTCCATATTTTTTTTTTTGGTTATTATAAATGTCTTTCCCTTCCGTTCGCGCTCAAAAACGCAAGCAGTTATACCGAATTTTAATGAGTTTTTTCTCCATCGTTTAACCCAAAACTATCAAGATATCAGTAAAGGTAAATAAGAAGAAGTGGTGAAGTTGTGTGTGTGTTTTTTTCTCTGAGCCTGGGGTAAATAATTCGTTTAGAATTTTTTTCACATTAAATTGTCATTATTTGGAGGGAGAGGAATTTTTTTTAATTTTTTTAGGGTAAATTTTAATTTTAGGGTAAATTTGCATACAATTTTCACAATATGGGAACATTTGGGAAAATTGAAAGACTTGATCGATCTTCAGACTTCAATGCGGGAGAAAATATTAGTAAATACGCTTATGTCGATATTTCGATTGGATATCCCAAGAGAAATCCGAAGTCATTCTGTAAAAAAGCTTCACCTAGGTATTTTTGTTGATACAAGACTTCCATAGGTATAAAAGAAGTATACAGGGTGGGATAAAAAAACCTCCATCCCCTTCAACTGCTGTCATTTCTAAGCCACTCGTCCAGCGTGTGACAGTTTTCATTGGGCCGTTTGAAGCCATAATTCGTGCCAAAGTTGGCCAATTCGAACACATCTAAACTTATTCTAAATTAAAAATATTTACAAAATTTTTTGATTTCATTCAATAAAATTTAAAAAAAAAAAAACTAAAAATTATGGCGTTTGACTTGTTGCAATTTTTTATCTCACCCTGTATAATTTTTTATTATGTTCTACAGTCCTCTAAAGAGAAAAACACTTAATTTGAATCTTCAAAAGATTAGAACCCTCTGTGGATTCTCTAACGACCAGCTATGGGCCTTCATCACATCCCACTGTGCGTAATCTAGCCCATATGGAAGATACCATTAGTTTTCGAAGACAAATTACTGCCTCGCATTATGCGAATTAAAAAAATACAACTAAAACATTATAAAAAGTCAATTTCTCGCAGTCGGTAGGATTCGAACCTACGCTCCCAGAGGAATCTGATTTCTAGTCAGACGCCTTAACCGCTCGGCCACGACTGCCGCATGGCAATGGCCAAACAAAGCACGACTAGCAGACACCATTTCACAAACCACAAACGAAGAAATGTAAACAACACGCGAGTGCGAGTGCTTTATCGATCACCCCCATCGACAATACTCTCACACAATATCAGAGCAAAGCAAACACAACGCAACGACAGAGAGGAGAGGAGCATTGCTGCCATACCCCCAACTGTCAACAGATGTATTTGAATGTTCGCCGGGTCGTTCATTAGCCCCCGAAATTATCTTTTGTTTGCATTCATAATTTTTATTAAATATTTCTTGTTTTGTTTGTGGCGAAAAATTTGTCAAATAAAGCGGATGGTGAATAAAAAAACACACCACCCAAAAACCATTAAAAATGTTTTAAATGAATTATTTATTTTTTTTTTTTTTTCATTTATTTCTGTTGATGTTTTATTATTGTCTTGGGGTATTTATAAGTTGTTCGATCTTTGCTCTTTCTCTTGTTCACTCTCTCTCTCTCTCTTTCCATCTTTTCCGCCAATCATCAACACATCAAAAATTTGTGTGTGGCAAGGCAAAACAATTTGGCAGAACATGAAAACATGTCATAACAAAAGCACACACACACTTGCACTTGACAAATTAAATTTAAAACCCACAAAAAATAAAAACAAATCAAATATTGAAATTCCTTTCGACAAAAGTCCAACAACACAACCACAACGACAACACAGAGCCAAGGAATTATATTATTTTTTTTATTTTTTTTATTTTTTTTGAAATATAAAACACTGTGCGAACGTGAGTGACATGATTTCTATAAAGGAATTTAATTTCGTATAGGTAGACGAAATATAAAATAAAATAATAATAAAACGAAATTCTTGTTTTGCAAATACTATTATCTCTGAATTGCCGGTGATTATGGGGAAGAGGAAGCAATCTGATGGTGGGAAGTTCAATAAATTTCGAGGAAAATGATGAAACTTCCAATTTTTGCTGTATTTGAAAATTTACTTACGTTCTCTAAGACAAAGCATTTAACTTGTGTTAATTACACAGGGACTATCAGGAGAAATTTGGATAATAATTTAAATTTTTAAACGTGTTATCCTCAAATCAACCCTACGGCGTATACATTACGTCAACACTCAACGCTGCAGTACCACTTTTACAAACATAGAAGTACTAAAAACTACTAACAGAATGGGAAAATTTCAACCGCCAGGGATGGAAAAATGATACTGTGTATCAAATATATTATCACAATTTGAGCTGAGTTTACAGCCATAGGATTTTCGAACTCCCGAGTATCAACAAAATTAGTGTGGAATACAAAAAAGTGCATCGATTAAAAAAAGGAGTGAAAGGGAGATAAATATGAACTTGTAGCTGAACTACCCACCCTACAAAACCATTAGGAATTAGACATATTCCGAATGCTATTTTTACAGAACTTTTTCTTTGCTTTCTAACAGTCTTTAATTCCAATACCATAGCAAAATTGGTTTCAACCCTCAAATTCAGAGCTTCAATTTACTCGTTTTTACTCAAGAGTGAATTAAACTCGCGTGCGCCATTGCTTAAAGAGTAGAAGTTTTACACGAAGTTTACTCTCCACTCTTTTGTTTTAGGTAGGAGCATTCGCAATAAGAGTGTAAGTCAAAATGCTCGAAACAGAGTAAATGTTTGCCGTAAGAGTAAAACCGAGCGGAAAAACATTTTGATTGATGATTTGTGTTTAGAGAAGAGACTAATGGATTTTGCCTATAAAAACAAGAAATACCACTTGCTTTGTTGGTAGTTTGCGACAAGGCTCATCAACGTTTTTGGTTTTGTTTGTAGCTGTGGGTTGCGAAAATACCTCAAGTTTCAAATATAACAAAAACTAAAGAATACTCGTCGAACATAGAATCTTTTAGATTGAGTAAAGCCTACTCGCTCTTATTCGAGTGGAATAGAAAAATACAAAGTACTTAATTTATTAATTTTTTCACTCCAAGAGTCCTCGCGCTCAAATTCAAGTAAAAACAATGTCAAAATTTTCGAAAGACCGAAAATAAGGTGAATCATTATGGAAAACTATTGAAAAATTGGGACCGATTGCGATTTTTTTATTGCGGCGCCTAATCTTAACACTTTTCTAATCTTAACACTTTGCATTCTAAGGTTGCTCTTCGATTACAATACCTTGGGAAACCTAATCGAATCTAACTTTTTCTAAAGGAAAACTGTGGTCCCACCACATGGACCTCATCTAAAAAACTCCTCTTTCGAAGGGTCACCTTCAGACAGCTCGACCACATTCCTGTTGAACAACTTGGGATCCACCATTTTTCTGAGTATTCGAGAATGACATTAGCTTTGACTTTTTGTAGCTTCTTCTGCGTAATAATAAATATTGATGATATTTCAATTCTTGATCCTTTGTTGTGGTGGAACTAATTTCATCTGATGACCTGGTTTAACAAATATTTACAACGTTTTCAATCGATCGCATCGTTCCATCCCACTATCCTAAGAGTAGTATACTTGTGTGTCTGTGTGTTCACCACAGTTCAGTGACAATGGACTGGCATGCGTTGGCGGAAGTTTTGTTGCATTTTGTTGTGGACGCGCACAACGCATTCTTTACGAATGACCGACAAAGTAAACCAACAATAAATTCCGAATTATACGCATTCCAATTGGACAGACGAAAGGACAGACTTCTACTGAGGATGATTTCAACGGGGCATTGAGTTGCATTCTTTCTTCATTTGGTTCGAGGTAGGTATTTGGACGAACATTTTTTGGACAAACCACTGCCAGCCAGCGAATCTGTCAATTCCGTCCGTTACATGGAATGTTGGGGACACACACACACACTGACTCACTCACGAGTCATTTCCATGATGACCTTAAAATGTATGTTAATACGCCAAAAGGCCCCTTACATAAAAGGGAATGGGGAAAATGATTCATTTTTAAATCACTACGGTGTCGAAAATTGAAAAATTCAATAAATAATTCTGAAATCATAAAATTAAAATATGTATGCAAGGAATTTTGGGTATGGATGGTTGTAATTTTAATGCGACTAAAATAAGTCTCAGGAGAAAGCAAAGCCTACAATAAAATAAATCAATAAGATAATTCGGAAACAATTTCAAAACTCTCTTCCATATATTTCAGAATTTCAGAATTCATGTTTTCTTTTGATAATTTTTTTAAAGTAATTGGACCGCATACCCTCTTTAGATACCACCTCCTAAACCAATGAAATACACACATTCGCCTATTGAAATATTTATGCCCACAACTGTATGTTTTTCTTTAAACAACGACAACAACAGCAGCAACAACAACAAAACTTAATAAAACCATTTGTCTATTGTCAAAAATTGTTGTTTGGTCGTGAAGAATTCCGTTGAAACACACAAACAAACACATAACTTATTATTTTGTGTTATTGGTTCCGTTTTCTTGTTATTTTTTTGTTTTGTTTTCCCAAAGAAAATTTTCTAGTTGTTGTTTGTGGACCTAGCCTACTTAACGCCCACTTTGGAGGGGATGAAAGACACATGAATGTGGCCACAATTGAGGCTATTTCATGGAGACAGTGGTCAGGGCAGAAATGCAAAAGTAATAGTTGCAAAATCCAAAATGCAAAAATTAAAACAAAATCTATTAAAAAATGAAACATTGAATTTTAATAAATGATGTAAAATTACTTATCCATATATTGCTGCGACTTATTCCAACAGAATCTAAAAAATTCCATCTACAAAACTACTGTCCAAATCCGCCAAGTATGTATGAGTGCACGAGTGTAGGCATATTTTCTTGTGGACGTAAATAAATATATTTGTTGTGTGTGATTTTTTTTTTTTTGTAGATGTCCATTTGGTATGTTAATTTTGAAGAATTTTATTTATTTCAGAATTTCATCTGTCATTTTATTTGTGTGAATGTGAAATACGCTTGAAAACAATTTCAGGCATAATGAATGGCTATATAAAACAAATTAATTTTATTTTCAACAAACATGTCGCGCCCCTCTTGCCATACCCCTTGGGCATCCACCACTTATGGCACATTAAAAACATTGGGGGATTAAGGCAGGAATTTCTCAAAAATGAAATATGAATTCTTCAAAAAACAAAAAAATATTCCTGCAAACCAACAACAAAATGTGATTTCAAGACATAGTTAGACATACCATTGCTAAAACAATTAAAATCGGATGGAATACAAGCAAGACTTGACTTCTCGTACACATGTCAAAAGCGAGCAACACCAAACGGCCACCAAGAAATGCTGTTCTAGGAATTGTTGTTGTGTGTTACGCTTAATTAAACCGTAATTATGGCAGCAAACCCACTTAGCTATGTTCTGTCATTCATTCACTGCCATCTGCCGTTGGTGTAATACTAGGAAATTGTCTCGTTGTTAGCCACCTCTTTTTTTTTCAAAGAATTAAAATATTTCAAATGACTGAACCCAAGTACGGTGTCAAATGTGAATTCACCTTGCTTCCGGCCATAGGGGTTTCTTTCAACATTCTTTAACAAGAATTGTGTGTGCTACAGTCAATGAAAAAACTTTCAGGGTTCAACAAGTAGATATTGAGGTGTTTTACGAAATTTGAATAACAATTTCAAGTCGCTTTTAAAGTAATGATTGGGGTTGGGAAATTTGTTAAACGCTAACATATTTAATACGTTACTAGGTAGAATAATTTTCCAAAACGTCGAAATTTTAATAACCTCCACCATTTGGAAGAAAATTGAAGAATTTCAAAAATTACTAAAAATACGGTTATGCCTTTATACGGGGGCTATACGATGACGTGGACCTGCATAAGTAATGTCTTTGTCATAGGTTGTATTACCTTTTAAGATCATCAAATACGAAATTTGAAAAAAATTCCGGCGAATAACGTCGCTCAAATCATCAAAATACCGAATAAAAGGTGAATATAAAATGGGGAGGTTCCGTCATATGGGGCTATACGAAGACGTGGACCTAAATATAAAATTTTTAAGCAGAGGCTGTAGTACCCATTACGAACTTTGAAGACGAAATTTGAAACGATTCGTGTGAATAATGTCGCTAAAATCATCAAAATACCGAATATCGGGAGGTACCATTAAATGGGGGCTATACAAAGACGTGAACCTGCATAGCCAATTTTCTGTCATAGGCTGTAGTACCCATTACGAACTATTATTATGAAATTTGAGACAATTCTTTCACCAGAATGTCCTCAAAAACATCAAAATATAGAATATAGGGAGGTACCGTTATATGGGGGTTATACCTATATAGCCCATTTTCAATACCAAAAGTCCTGCAGACTAAAGACACATTTGAGTAAAGTTTTATCAACCTAACTCAATTTATTCGGATGCTAAAGTGATTTCCACAGACAGACAGATGGACGGTCATCGTTAAATCGACATAGAATTTTATGCTGATCAAAAATATATATATCTTGTGGGGTCTAAAATGTATATTTCGAGATATTACTATGGTAGAGGGTATAAAAAGTAATATTACATTGACAAAGTTCAAGAGCAGTATCCCTACTAATAACAGGTGCCTTCAACAGCACACCTCAGGCTGCGCTGGACACCTTACTATGCTTAAGCCCACTAAGCATACACGTAGAGGAACAGGCAATTAGATGTGCTCTTCGATTCAGAGAACTAAACCAATGGCGCAGACAATCCTTTAGACATTCTGCGATCTTAGGGCGTGTAAGGAATGTGGGAGTGAAAGCCAACACAAGTGGTTATATTTCACCCACCTGACATCTACATACCTGGGACCGAAATTGAGACGATCGAACATTTGCTCTGTCACTGTCCTGCACTCATTAACATGAGACACAAGTTGTTGAGGGAACAGGTGCCACATGATTTGTGTTCGTTTCTAACACTGACCCTACAGTAATTTAATTAGCCAGGCGATTTAAATGGCTAAAGACGACTCTATTTCCTATCAATAATATTTCGCCTTTGTCATCACTAGCAGACTTTTGATGCTTTACTCCTCCCCAGAATCAGAGGAAGCTATCTTATCGATACCGAATGCGAGAATTTGGGGTTTAACTCTAGTTTACACAAAACAATGTCGAAAAAAACGAAGGGTTTTTACTAAACTAAAGTTGTACCAAATTTGGCCCCATATTAAAATGGCTACATTTGTACAATTGCTATATCTTAAGTAATATAAACATCAATGGCTTTATTTTCCCAAAAATCTTGAACAACTATGATCAGAATCCCTCGCACACAAACAACCATTACAACTGTAACTGTTTATTGTTTACAAAAATTGCATAACCGTTATTCCACAAATCTTCTTTACTCGCCTCAAAAAATAGTAAATCGCTACAAAAAAGTGTTGCATGCTTTTAGGCTTTCAGTGTCAATACCAAGAGCAATAAATCTTTTCTTTCTTACCATTCGCACTGTCCTGCTGCACCATGATGGTGGCGGCGGCACGTGATAAAACATCCAAGGCTGATTCCATGTTGGTGCTGTTGTTGATCCAAAAGAGTATTTATGATGTGTATTTCTTCCGAATTTTATGCAATTTTGAAGTAAATTTATTTGTTTTTCTGTTTGATTTTTCTTCTTCTTCAACTATTTTAAGACACTTTCACAATTTTCTTTTCCTTTTCTAATTCAAAATTTTCTTTTCTTTTAAATAAAAATATATTTTTGTTCGTTGCACACAAACGAGTTTTGGCTTGATTTTATTTTTTGGTTGAGTATTTGTCTTGTTGTTGTTAATTTTGTTGGTGGTGTTGTTGGCTGGTTGGCAGGCTGGCGGCGGGTGGCGTTGATAAAACAGATATTGTGTTGAATTCTTTTTTTTTTCTTTGCTTGCCTTATGCCGTTGTCGTCAAAATGTCTGCTGGTTACTGAACATTTGTCGTATTTTCCTTTTTTATCAACAAATTTGCAGAGTATATATTTTCACAATTTCTTCGGCCGAGTGGGTGGATGGATGGGATGGGAGTCAGCAAATAGCAATAACACGAAAAGTAACGCACAAAAGAGATTTAAAAATTTACTTTTACTTGAGAGTCGCTCTAGCACACAAATCAATACCGCGCGTAAATGTTGTAGCTGTTATCTTTTTTTTCAAAAATTAAAATCGGCAATTCCCAGCGACTCCAAACTCCAACTCATACTGAGTTTTATTCTGAGATTCTTTTTTGTTTTTAGCGCTGGTGGTGGTGTTGGTTGCTTTTAAATCTTCTGATCAAATGCAAATTAATTTGGTGAAATTTCACAATGTTTCACTTAAGATTCACAAACACACACACACGCAAACACGGCGCGAACAAAACACAATAACCGCACTCAGAGCTCAGAGGCAGCAACACAAAAACAATGATACCAATTTGGGCAAAATGACCTGAAAAGAAGACAATAAAATTTGTGATTATTATGCTGCTCGATTTGGATGGACAATATTTTGTGTTAAATTATTTAAAAGTTTTGAGCCACCATTTGAGCAATAACACTCGGTACATTGAATTACTTGTTGGGCAACTGCTTACTGTTGGTCGTTTGCTGGTTATCCTACTGCGGCTGGGCCTGTGTATTCGTTTAATAGTATCGCTGGGATGCAACTTGGCGAAAAACACAAGACAACAACAAAAAAGTATACAAAATCGACGAAATACAACAAGAAAACAGACGAATAAAACTTAAAAATGGCAGAGCAAAACCGGCAAACGTCACACCAACAACAACAACAACAACAAAAGCAGGAGCAGCAGTAATGAAACAACATCACAACACCACACTTGAAGAAAGCACCAAACCAAAAGTGGCAAATCAGTTAAACACACAGGCACACAAATGCTCGGGCAGAAGCAAAAGATGCAAGCACCCGGAGGAGGAGTAGGATGAAAAGGTAGCACAAAAAAGCTGTAGATTAGAGTGGTTCGTGGTTCAGTCCAAGCCTGAGGCCGAGAAGTTGGCGGGGCCAGGTTGTAGAGCCAGTCATCAGCTCTATACAACCCATATGGTAAAACTTGTTGTTGTTGGTGGTGGTAATGCTGCTGCTGCTGCTGCTGCTTCTACACGCCGATGATGATGACGGACGATCGTTGGTGATGGTGTGGTGGTGGTTCACTGCTGGCTGGTTGTCGTCGTCGTCATGCCCTGATACAAATTCTGAAGTAGGAGAAGCAAGAGGAGGGAGTCGAACATGAGGGAAGTATCAGAAAACAATGCAAACTGTAGAGTGGCGAAGGAGGAGGAGGAGAGAAGATGAAGCACAAACCGAGAGAGATAGGCCGTACGTTGTTTTGTTAGTCATTTCCAACAACAAGTCAGGCAGCTGTTTCAAAACTGCTTACTTTTGGAGTGTGTGGACGATGCGAACGAACGTAACGTTGGTCTCAGTTGAGTGTGTACGTAGCTATGTTTGTGTGTACATTTGTTTGCCCGCATGGACGGATGGATGGATGGATTCGAAACGAAGTTAGTGGGGCGATGAAGAAGTAATAAGCACGATGAGGTTTGGACAGGTTTGGGCAAACACAAGACCAGAGCAAGAGCAATAAACACATAAGAATACAGAGTACTAAGTCAGTGTTTGTGGAGGATGACGATGATGAAGAGAAATCAAACTTAAGGCAATGGACGAATTCGATGGGTGCTACGTACATGGGTGTTTAATGGGTTATCCATTTACAATAACAAATCCATTTTTGCGCTACTCTAAAAAAATAAGTGTTACATTTTATTATTACCGGCATGACATTCCTTCACATAAGTTCACCACAACCACTCACAAAATCACTTTGTTATTTTGGAGGTCACCCATAAAGCGACAAAAAAAGCACCATTACACAGCACACAGTAGACCAGCACTACATAACAAGCACCACCAACCAAACGAACGAATGGCAGCTATCATTTACCTACCTCATAAATTCAAAACAATTGTTGTAATTCCATTCCAGCAAATGATTTCTACGATTCTATTTCTCTTTGGCTGTGCACTTTTTTACGACATTCTTTCATAGCCTCTGCTGTCCTCAATTTGAAACGCTTACGATTTCTCAATTTTTGGTGGCGAAAATAAATTGGACTCCTTAATAATCAAAAGAATATTCACTAAATTTTCGCAATTTTGATGAAAGGAATGCGAAAAATTTTTATGACGTTGGGTAAGCAGTGTTGCCAAGGCATTCTTTTTCACGGCAATTAATGTCTTGCGAAAGGAAATTCCCAGAGTTTACTACAAAAATACCCAAAATGCCAAGAATAAAGTGACCTTATAAATCTTATTTTCCACTGTAAAAATAATGATAAAGTCAAAGAAAAGAAAGAAAAAAGAAATTATATATTATATTGACTAGTCTGTGGGGGATATGGTTGTTAGTAAGTGTATTGATGCATTTGTTGTTTAAGTAACCGTTTTTTGTTTGCAACATAAGAAGTCGACAACTCTGGAGAAGAACTTTTAAACAGCTGTTCATTTGCCGATTACTGCCAATGTAACTACGTAACGTGTACAGAACTATTTTGGGCTTGAATCAACGGAGTTTTTATATAAACATTTAAAAATATGTCAATGTAATGTCAATACTAATCGTGACAGAGCACTCAACTTAGAAAAGGTTTTTTTATAAGCATGTTTACATATGCGTGTTTAAAATCCCATGATTTACGAAATTCACACTTGTCATATTTATTTATTTTAAGGTGATGTGAAACAAACAATACGTCAATTCTTAATTACGTGTGTATATATGACATATTGCATGGGAAAATTGAAAAGGTAACGATATGCAATCATATGTTTAAATTTAAATTTGATAAGCTAATTTACAGATAAATACAGAGCTGGGCCTCAATTCTTGTTCTATGAAAATGTGAAACGAAAACTTTTATAAAACAAAGAAATATCAAATGAAAAATATTATCATTGTAAAATTAAGAAGGAAAAGTCATGTCATACAAGCATTCCCACCTCTGAATTTTCTGTAATTTACCCTGTCAAATTACATGGCAAAGAAAACAGGTTCCAATCTCTGATTTGTTTGTTTACAATAGATTTATGAATATAAATTTTGGCAATGAAATCTTGTCAAAGAAATTGTAAGCATATGATTGCATGACTTTGCCTTCTTAATTCCACCATGATTATTATAAGGGAGATATTTTTCATTTAATATTTCCTTTATAAAATTTTGCATTTGACATATCTTTCCTTTATAAAAGTTTTCATTTCACATTTTCATAGAACAAGAATTGAGGCCCAGGCCCTTGATATTATTATTTGAAATTAGGTTACCTTAATCTATATGTGGACAATTGCGTTAGAACTTAAAGCTCTAGCAGTAATATTATTATCAATTACAGTGCATAAAGTTTAAATAAATCCGCCTCAAGTTAAAATGGTAGCATGATAACACATATGTTTCAAAACTTAACTATTAAAATTTGTTCCGTTCTCCCTCTTTTACCACTAAATATGTACATGAACACAGCAAATGTAAATCATTAATATTTTCTATGTGGTGAACCATGGCACAATGAAATAAAGGTAACTTCATTTCAGATTAACATTACCAGCATTTTCTGTAATTTACTTTGTCAAATTTCACTGCATACAAAACAGTTTCCATCTCTGATTTTGTGTGTGTACAATGAATTTATGAATTTAAATTTTAGATTTTCATTTTTATTTTTCTCTCCACTACACATTTTTTGGTTTTTACAATATTTCCTCTGTTTCGTTTTTACAAATTGATTTCCAATATCAAACATGGTTAGCAACAACTGTCCCAGAAACTGTTAGGCATTAAAAAAACTATCCAACAACTATGTGTTGTGTAAACGGCAATTAAGCAACATGTCTGTTTCAGCATTAGTTATATATCAAAGCTGAAAACTGTGAATCTGCACTACTAACATTTACGTTAAATTTTTTGAATTCTGCCATACGCTACCATCCACACTAATTGGACTCCCTTTTGCTGTTCTTATCTTGAGTACGTTACTTCAGAACATACGTCATGACTAATTTAAGTTGTGTGAGTGTTTTCAGAAGTGGACATGAATTGACTTGGAACTGGAAGCAAAACTTATTTTTTTTATAAAAATTTAGTGAATAATCAATAATTCCTGTGAAAATAGATAAGGTATTTTAGAGGAGAACGCAGTATTTTCGGGCAATTTACAAAATTCCTAAGCCTTTATACAGCCTAAGGAGTTTTTTTTGTTGTAATTCGTGCATAGAGAGGTTCCTTTTTTCGTTGTTTTTTTTTTTTTGGAGATTGAAAACAGCAGCGACAGAAAGTCAGCGCATAAAAAGCCATTGACTACTGACTGAAAACTAATCTTTATCACATGCAAGACGCGTGTGAAGGTGAAAGCGTGTGGAAAAACTTCATATTTTCATCAAAATCATAATAGGAAATTTGTCATCGACTTGCCGGAGCGCGGTGTGCATCAAAGCAGGTGGCTGTGCATTGACTCAAGGTCGTTTACTTTCTGCCGTGTTGTGTTAGTTGGTCTTTTGGCGAGAGAGGAGCAGAAACAATAGCAAAGCAAACAAAGTGCTTATCTTTCACTTGCAAGAATGGCCATTAGTTTCGAGAAACATCGGCCAGAAATTGAAAGAGCATGGAAAGAAGTCTTGGATGACAAATCGCCAACAGATTGGTATGTATGACAGCGCAGCGTAGAGGGGCACTCCCCGATAACAAAATTTGCATATCAATAAACACAATGTGAGCTGGCTTTTTAATGCTGATCGTTTTTATAGGGCTTTGTTTGGATACGAGGGACAGAGCAATGACTTGAAGTTGGTAAGCAGTGGGGAAGGCGGTGTGGAAGAATTATGCGAAGATTTGAACAGTGGGAAAATTATGTATGCCTTTGTTCGCATAGAAGATCCCAAAACGGGTTTGAAAAAGTTCCTCTTGATCAATTGGCAGGTGAGAAAAATGAATGAGTTATACCATATAAATGAGTCGTAAATAATGCTTTTAAATTATCCTTTTGTAGGGAGAAGGTGCCCCAGTGCTGCGCAAAGGCACTTGTGCAAATCACATACGCGATGTGGCCAAAGTACTTTCGGGGGCTCATTTGACAATAAATGCCCGTAATGAAGATGATATTGATTTGGAACGTTTGCTCAAGAAACTGAGCACAGTTAGTTCGGCGTATAGCTTCAAAGAGCCACGTACTATGCAAGAGGAGCAAAGGACACCCATTGGCACCAACTATACAAGGGTGATACCCACAAAGGAACTGAATCCAACAGTTATGCAAGATTTTTGGAAGAAAGAAGAAGAGGAGGAAAAGCGTCGTCTACAGGCCGAGAAACAGCAGCGAGAAATGGAGCAAGCCAAATTGGAAAAGGAGCAAAGAGCCCGCGAGGAAAAGGAACATTTGGAAAGAGAAAAGAAATTGCAAATGAACAATAAATTGCAGCCGGCTCATGTACCTATTAAAACGTAGGCATTGACTAAACGTTTGGATTGCAATAAATATTTCAATAGAATATATCCTTTTTTTAGATCACCACAACCTTTGAGCCCTGAGAAGACCATGCCCAGTTCGGCATTGACAGAGGCCGAACGCATGCGACAACAGCGCAGTCAAGAAGCCAAAGAGCTCATAGGCTCTCGGGTAGGAGCAGCCAAGGCCATGTTTACCAAGCACACCAGTGAAGGTCAATTAATCAACAAGTAAGTTGTTTTCAAGAGATATTTTGAAGAAGGCCGATGTTAATTTATTTTTAATTTCAGACTTAATACAGCACCCCCAGCCAAGCCAGCACGTAATTCCATTGCTCAACGCATTAATGCCTTTAATCAGCCACAGCAGCCAGCGGAAAGCACCCCAGTAGCACAGCAACCACTACCAGGCAAAATTACTTTACCCAAACAGGCAATAATAGCTGAAGAGGTTAAGGCCCCAGAGAAAACTGTTCCAACAATTACAGAGCCCCCTGTGGTTAAGGTTGAACACATTGAACCGGTCCACAGTCCCCTGGAACCGGTAAAGCCTGAAATCACAGCAATTGCAAATAATGATGATGATAACCATAACATCGATGATTATCCCCTGGAGCCAGATACTGAACAATATTCCACCATTAAACGATCACCGCATAGCAAGTCAAATTCACTGCAATCACCAGATGATACATCATCGTCAAATAATACCGATACAGCTTTATACCAAGACGAAGAGGAGGAGGTGGTGCGCACAAAGGTCTCCGTCACTGTGCAACAATCACAGTCACAGGCACCAACGTCGACCGCCAAGAATGGTTACATGGATAGAAATGAAAGTGAGATGGAGGAAATATTTGATTACAAGACATTTTTAAATAATTGTTTAATTAATTTCAGTTAATGATCTGGTCAATGAAGATGATTTTATATGCCAAGACACCTTGGGTGATTTGGGTTTGAGGGCCCGTGCTTTGTACGATTATCAGGCAGGTTTGTATTTTATTTGAAAACTGTGGCAATGAAAGAAAGGGATTTATGAGTCTTTTACTGCGTTTTTTAGCTGATGAAACCGAAATCACCTTTGATCCTGGAGATGTCATCACCCACATTGACCAAATCGATGAGGGTTGGTGGCAAGGTCTTGGACCAGATGGCACTTATGGACTGTTTCCGGCAAATTATGTCGAAATTATAGACTAAATATAAGGGAATTTACAACATTTTATTCTTTACAAAGAAAACCACAAGTAGTAGCAGAGAAAATGAAAAACCAATAACTTACAAAACAAATTCCAAATTTATACCGTAAACAAAATCTTCTGATAATAAGCAATAACTAGCAATCACCAGTTTTTTTGGTAACACCAACACATAAGTATTCACACAAAAGTATTTAAAAGGAGAACAGAAATCAGCAGCAACTAATCATCACATCAGAAGTAATCATTTATCCCCACAGCTAGCATTGTGACAGTATGTAAACCATTGGTGCCAATCATCTATTGGTTTAATTTCATTTGTTAATCTTTATTATGATTGCACGAAACAAAAAACAAGGAATCATATCATTTTGTATTGTTTTGTTAAAGTTGTATTTTATGATGTAATAATGTATTCTATTATTATATGTTTTTATGACGTCCTTAAGTTTTAACATTGCGTCCTGTTAACTTCCTTTTTTCAACTCTATCTCTCTTTTATTATTTGTTATGCTATCACAATTCTATCTATTATACAAAATAAGATGAACGCTTAGCGTTTATGGTAATTTTTAAGCGTTGGTTTGTAATCAAATATTTAAATAGTGTATAATTTCAATATTCCAGTTAAAATGTGACTTCGAGAGCAGCCGCCAATCTAATTTCCAAAAAAAAAAAAAAAAAAAAAAACAATAATGGCAGTTATTAAGGGCAATTTATTATGTTTACTTTGTATTAATAATAAACATTAAAAACCCCTATGAGATTATATACAAAACATATTTACTCTCCCCCATACTTCCCATTTATATAACTATATATTTAAAGAAAAGTATTAACAATATATACATTCGTACACGTGTATACTTTATTCAGTCGTTTTTGCATCAATCAACCAACAGATAACAAGAAATTTCTTCTTATTATTTGAATTCACAAAAACGGAAAAACCAGTCAAGAACAAGAACATGTACACAACAAAATGCGCAATACATAAATAAAAACTATTATTATTATTATTATTGTGCAATGATTTTCTTCAATAAACAAACTATATAATATTAAAAGTTTGGTATATTTATTTGGGAGTTGAGTTAGAATAGTGTTTGATTGGATACTTTCTCTTTATCTTTAAACTTTTGTGCGAGACATATTAAAGATCCTGGGAATGCATATGATTTTTTTACCCATAAAATGACACGATTTATCAGTTTTTGCCAAAAATTTCTTTCAAGTCCTTTCACCTTTGACTTGGAGGGAAATTTAAGATCAGTGGCGTTTGAATTTTTCACTTATTTAGTCCTAATTTTTGATATCCATTTTGATGGCAATGCTCTTACATCTGCGACAAGCTAAAGTTTAAATTTTCAAATTTACCGCCTTCCGAAAAAAAATCCCTTAGCGTTGTAATCCCCGCAAAACAAGCAGGTCAAGTTCATGGAATAGCATTGCCATTTGTTAGCATGGTAACCAAACAAAACAAAAAATTCCCAAACATTTGTTTAATCGATGATGTTAGTAACCAAAACTTGAGAAATAAACAAACGCTTGAAATAATCAGTTTTGAAAAAGTAGAGTAGTGTACAATTTACAGATTTTCTTTGGAAATGTTATAGCATTTGGAGATTTTTCGATCCCTAAACTGATGAATTGAATAGCTCTTACATTGGTCGGTCATCATGGGAAATACTGAAAGTAATGTTACAAGTGGTGTCAAGAAACAGGCGGGAGTTTCCACCCAGGCCCTGTACAAATTTGTCAATCTAAAGGGTGGTGGCCTACTGGTGGACATGATGAAAAGGGCCTGTCAAACAAAACAATTCGCCGAAATAGATCATGCCATTAAAACCAAGGTGGAACCATTTCTCTATAACAAAGGAGCTGGTCGTTATTTTCCGATTTCGAAAATGGTTTTGTTACGCAACAAAGAGAGGGCACGCACAAAACAGTTGCCTGAAATACGGGCCCTTGAAAATCCCGATGAAGATTTCAATATTCACGACTACTGTTCCGAGGTGTCGGAGGCGGAGTATATATCAAATCCGAGTGCCTATCGTTTTGTTTGTTGGAATTTGAATGTAAGTTAAAGGAGAGAGATTTAAAACAAAAGGAAAACAAAGTTAATTTTGTTTGTATTTTCCATTTTACAGGAAAGAGGTGCTGTGGGTGAAACAATTCTACACTTGTGCCTGCTCAATGCCTCTTCGTTGCATGCGGATTTGGCCAAGAGGTTATTGAAATTTTATCCCAAACTCATTATGGATATCTACTTGAGCGATGAATACTATGGAGAATCGGTGTTACACATTGCCATTGTGAACGAGGATCCGGCAATGGTGAAATATCTGTTGGATGCCAATGCTGATGTCCAGGAGAGGTAAAAAGAGAGTAATTATGTTATATTCCAAAGTCTTATTTTTGTGGTTTCCCCACAGATGCTGTGGTGCCTTTATGTCGGCCGAAGATCAAAAGGCTTCGCGATATGACTCCCCCGAACATGAATATGTTGGTGTCCATCCCATGACCAATTATGATGGCTATGTTTATTGGGGTGAATATCCACTGTCATTTGCTGCCTGCTTGTCGCAGGAAGAATGTTTTCGTTTGGTGTTGGCCCGTGGTGCTGATCCCGATAGCCAAGATACCAATGGTAATACCGTGTTGCATATGTTGGTGATCTATGAGAAAATCGACATGTTCGATGTGGCCTATGAGGTGGGCACCAATATCCACATACGGAATGTACAAAATCTCACACCCCTGACATTGGCGGCCAAGTTGGCTCGGGTGGAAATGTTTTTCCACATTTTGAGTATAGAGAGGGAAATTTACTGGCAGTTGGGTAGCATAACATGTGCCGCGTATCCTTTGTCGAAAATCGATACCATTGATGTTAAGACTGGGAATATAAACAAGGATTCGGTGCTGAATTTTGTGGTGTTTGGGGTGAGTATTATTTTGAATCCCTAATTTAAAAAGGAACTAAAAGAATTTTTATTCCCAGGACAAATTGGAACATTTGGAGTTGTTGGATGGTGTGGTCATTGACTTGCTTAAAACGAAATGGGAAACATTTGTCAAGTCCCGTTTTTACAAACAGTTTTATATGTTTTCCTTCTATTTCCTTTTCTCCTTGGTGAGTTTTATATCCCGACCGGGACCCAAAATTGAGGATGAAGATGAGGAGGGTGATGCGGATGATTCGACGGGTAAAGGAAATGATTCCACCACAAATGCCAGACTTTTGTATGCCACACCTGCCAGTAGAGTGACAGGCATTGAAAAGTTACCCTACAGTAAGTGGAGAATAAATCAGGTCCAAAACTATTTTGTTTTAATGGATGAATTACGGGATGGTTTCTTTGTTTTAGAAACATTTTGGCTTAACTTTAGTGAGTACATTGATGACGATGCCAATGCTGAAAATATGCCCTCCTGGTGGGCAAGCTATGAGGAGTGTCCGCTGATGGATATGGAAACGAATTTGGCGAAGGTAATGTTTTTGAGAATTTGAGTGTTTTACTGGAAATCTTGAGGTAATGTTAATAGCTGTCATTTTCCATTGTTGTTACAGTTCCGCATTGTGTCCGAAATAGTCATCTTCTTTGGAGCGATTCTGTATTTGTTATCGGCCCTGAGAGAGGCCAAGTTTTTGGGTTATAAAATGTTTGTTGAAAATCTGGTAAGTAGTTGTGGACATTCAGCCTTACTCCTTACTCATTACTGGGTAATGAGAGTGGCGTGTACGAAAGACTACCAAATGCTGTTCAAGAACCTAAAGTAAAGTAGAGTGAATTGGCAATAAAAAATTGACTCAGAAAATGATCGAGTTATGAAAACATAACCATAGACTAATGAATGTTGATCTGTTCCAGAACTCCAAGAATATAAAAATGTTTCCTATTGCTATGTTCCGGTACCTGCAAGAATATACTATTTTTGCGATTTTCTCCGATATCATAAAGGGAAAATCGGTTATCGTAATAAAAACATTTACATTCTTGCAGTTCTGGAACAAAGCATATGATAAAAAATTAGAAATCTACTAGGTCCTTGCAGGTTCTGAAACATACCATATATAAAAAAAGGTATATTGGTTCTATATTTTTATCCAGATGACTGTCGGCAAGCTTTTGCATAGTCTACCTGCCGATTGAGCCATTCGACCTAATTGACTTTTTCAAGAATTTCATTTGACTAATGGCGTATTTTTTGATGCCATCATGTAATGTACACCTACATTTTATTATGGAATAGATATCAAGGGACAAATATCCTACATTTCTTGACAATTTTGAGTGAGAGCATTTTGTCGTCTATAAATCCATTAGTCCATGACGGAATGTTGCCCTATGACTATTTTTGCCTTGCCTTGATTTTGTCAAATATTAATAAACATTTTCTTCCTAGATGACGGCACCCTCCAGGGTCATGTTCTTGTTCTCCTGCTGCCTAATGATGACCATACCCTGGCTAAGGCTATCCTGTCTCACCGAACTGGATGATCATGTGGCGGTGATGATAATGCTTACCACGGCTCCCTACTTTTTGTTCTTTTGTCGGTAAGCTGGACAACATCAATTATTATGAATTATTATGAATTAAAATAACTTCAATTTATATTCATTCCAGAGGCTTCAAGACCGTTGGTCCCTTCGTTGTGATGATCTATCGCATGGTTATGGGAGATTTGATACGTTTCGTTTCGATTTATTTGGTCTTTGTGATGGGCTTTTCCCAGGCCTATTACATTATTTTTTTGACCTTCGATAATCCTGCCACACCGGAGGAAATTGATGATACCGGCACAAATCCGATGCCATCGCCCATGGAATCAGTGGTGGCCATGTTTCTAATGTCCCTGACAAATTTCGGTGATTATTACGGGGCCATGGGTTCTACGCAACATGAATATGAAGCGAAAATTTTATTCTTCCTTTTTATGGTGATCGTCAGTGTGTTGCTGGTTAACATGTTGATTGCCATGATGGGTAATACGTATCAGAAGATTGCCGAGATACGCAATGAATGGCAGCGCCAATGGGCACGCATTGTTTTGGTTGTGGAACGTAGTGTGCCACCGGCAGAGCGTTTGAAGAATTTCATGCAATATTCGCAACCGATGTCGGATGGACGCAGGGCTTTGGTATTGCGTTTGAATATGAGTGTAAGTTGAGATGAATTTTAATGCGAATTTCAGAACTTTTTTTATGGAAATATGAAATATTTCCTTTATAAAATTGCACATTTTCATACAAAAAGAGAATTGAGGTCCTGCAATTTCTATTCAAAGAAGGAATTCATATTTTTTCTTTCCTTTTCAGGATGAGGACAAAGAGGAAATGAAAGAGGTGCAGGAAATGAAACGCATACATCAACGCTTTTCCAAGAAACGCCAAATGGAGCGGGAGGCCAGAGCCAAAAAGCGGCAGGAGGAATATGAGAAATTCTTTGGCGCAACACCAACGTCCGATAATGAAAATAATAATTTCTAATCAAAATTGCTAGGAAAATTTAATAAATTGTGAAATGTTAAGTTGGTCTTCAAACTTTTAATGGAACAAATTGGAATGGTTGCTATATTATATATACTCTCCACCATGGAAAGGAGGGAATATTAAATTTGTCATTTTGTTTGTAACACCCCATAAAATGTATAGTGATTTAACGAAGTCCGTCTGTTGTAATCATGCTTGAGTCCAAACGGCATGTTATAGAGAGCTAATATTTCGCATAGAGTTGTCTTTTATCGGCTGGCAGGGCAAGTTCGAAGATATGCTATAACAGTCATAGAGCCAAAATGAATAAAGATATGAAGCTAAAATTTTGCAAACATCAGGCTTGTGTCTGCAGGCAGGTCAAGTTCGAAATATCGGTCCACCATATCGTATAGCCCTCATGGGAGGTGTTTGACGTTGTAGATGTGCTGTTGTTGCTGTGATGGTTCTTTGGGTGGAGCTGAATGTGACCTGGCACCAGCCGGCTCATTTTCAACAGCTGACTTAACACCCATGTCCATGGCATTGCTGAGACCATGCTGATTGAGATTTTCGGTCTTCACAGCATGATCGTTCGGAAGTCCGTCATTTGGATCTTCAGTTTGGATGGCAGCATGACAGACCGTCTTCGATGGTGATTGCGGATGGGCCCCATATAACAGAACCTGCCTAAATTCGGTATTTTGATGAATTAACTACATTATTCACCGGAATTGTTTCATTGTTTGAAGTTCGTAATGGATATTACTGCCGATGACAGAAAATTGTAGGGCCAGACCTGGTCTTCGACTAGCCTCCATAAAACGGAACCACCCTATATTCGGTATTTTGATGATTTTAGCAAAATTATTAACCGAAATTTTTTCAAATTTGGTATTTGAAGTTCGTAATGGTTATTACTGCCTATGACAGAAAAGTATCTATGCAGGTCCACGTTTTGGTACAGCTCCCATAAATTGGTACCTCCCTATTTTCGATATTTTGATGATTTAAGCTACTTTATTCACCGGGCTTTTTTTCAAGTTTCATATTTGAATATTGTGATGGCTTATGACAAAAGTTTCCTATGCAGGTCCACGTGTTCGTATAGACCCCAGTATAAGGGCTATATACGGTATTTTTAAGATTTTAAAAGAATTTTTTAAAGATTTTTTTTAATTTCCAAATTCGTTTCAAAGGTGGAGGTTATTAAAATTGGGCCGGGCCGAACTTACTTCTTTTTTACTGGTTTACTTCTTCCTTTATGATATCGGGGAAAAATCGCAAAACTAGTAAATTCCTGTTCTGGAACAGAGCATTATTCTATGGTACCAGGGATTAGAATTCCATTTCCTTACCTTTTTCGAAAATCCTTTTTTTTGTTTTAAAAAAGTAAAAGCAACGCAAAACCATTATTTTTTGTAGTATTTTTTTATTGTTTATAATTTTTAACAAATAATATTTCCGTTTTTTATTGCCGGGGTTTTTTCTTTTGTCATACACATTGTATTTTTAGTGATTTTTTTTGTATTTATTTCTAAATCTAAATTTATTTTATTTATATTTAGATGATTTTCAAATGTTTTTTTCTTTTATTTTAATTCTATAAATAACATTATCATCGTATGCAATACGTGACAAATCGAATCGCTTAAAATCAAAAAAAAAAAAGAAAAAAAAAACGACTACTACATTACAAATACAAAACAAAAAAGAAGAAACAGAAGAGGAAATTTAATCAATTCCTAGATCATCGATTGCGTTCGTTTTGTTATCAAATAAAAATAAATATAAAATGGCATTAAAATAAGAAACGCAAAAAAAGACAGTGGACAACAAGTAATTGATTGAAATCGAAATGGAAGTAGCATTAGAAACAATTAATTTGTAAATAGTTTAGTGGAGGTAAAAGATCAGAGCAGATGCAATGCCTTGGCCTCGCCTGGGATCTTTGGACCCTTAAGTAATTCAATGGCTGCAAAGATCCCTTTGGGAGGCAAAGCTCATTGCTTGGTTCAATTTGCAACGGAAACAGAAAAAAAGCTCGAGAAACAGAAAATTTGCATTATTTTAAAGAAATGTTTAATAATCAAAGCCTTACAACTACAATAATCAGAAAGAAACACCGACTTTCTTTCTCTATAAAAATCGTCTAAGTATATATTTATGTATGTTTGTATGTATGTATATAGAAAAAAGATCATAAGAGTTATAGGCACTTTATTGCTAAATTTTGATTCTATTTTTTGTTTTCTTTTTTACTTCTTCATGATAAAGCACTTTAAAATTCCGCATTTTTGTCTAGGAATACAAAAACAGAACAGCAAAACCAATCATGTTACATGGTTTTCTAAATTTAGAACTTTCAAGCCAATGCTTTTTGTTTTCTCAGACTACAGCTAGGGTTATCTTTCCTGGGAGGGGAGGATGTAAGTAAGCGGGACGCTATGCTTATTGCTGCTGTTGTTGTTATTATTATTATAAATTTGTAATAAATAGTTAATTAATATAGTGTTGTTGTTGTTGTTGTTGTGTTGCTTAATTTACGTTAATTTCGTTTTGTTGGACGCCATAATTTATTTAATTTTTTTTCTTTTGTTTTTATTTTTGCCAAGGAAAATCAACTTCAATTCTGCAAAGTTATGCCACTGCGCTTTGTCATTCCAAAACCAATCCAATCATTCTGCTCTCCTGGGACGTCCTCTTTCATTACTTGAGTTGAGATTGCTTGGAAATTGTGGTTTGTTTAATAGTTGCCTTCCTGTAGGAGCTGCTGCTACTACTTCTGCTCCGACTGTTGCTGGTTGTGGTTTTCTGGGCTAATAGTTTCCTCTCCAATCATCATTTGGTTTCAGCAGCAGCAGCAGTGGCTGGTGCGGCAGCCTCACTGGCTTTTTCCGCAGTCTCCTCTTTTGTTTCTGCCGTGGCTGTTTCAGCTGACGCTGAGGCCGTTTTACTCTCCTCCTCCTCGGGTTTTGTGACATTGGCTTCTGCAGGTGTTTCGGTTTTGCTTTCGCTCACCATGCCCTCGGGTGGTGGCAGTGGTATGGGTTCTTGTATTTTGTTTGCATCGACGGGTTCGTCGGCCTGTTCCAACTTGCTTTGTGAAGAGTCTTTGGTTACTTTGTTGCCCGAGGAGCTTTTCTGTGGTGTGCTGTCCGAGCCATTCTGCTGCTCAGCTGCCTTGGTGTTTTCCTCGGCCTTGGCCTCCAATACATTGATGGAGGCCTGTATGCATTTGATGGCTTCCTTGCGGGCCAAACGAATGCTCTCCTTGCCATTGGTGTCAATGTTGTCCAACTTCAGGAGATTTCTCGTCAACATTTCATCCAGATAGGCATATTCCTTGTCACTGCGGGTGCCAGTGAATTTCTCCACGCGTGTCATCAGTTCCAGGACATCACGTTGTATATCTTGGATTTTGTTGATGGAGTCCACGGTGTGGGGAGTTTGAGGTGGCAGACCTGTGTTTTGCTGCTGCTGTTGGGGCTGCTGTTGAGTATTGATGGGTGTGGGACGCTGTTGTGGTTGTTGCTGCTGGCCACCCTGGGGCTGTGTCTGACCCTGTTGAGGTTGTGGGAATTGGAAAGGTGACTGTGGCTGATATTGTTGTTTGGGTGGTGTAAAGGCCCGGGCCGAGGCAGAGCCAGAGCTGGGTGTGGCATTCTGATTGGGTATGTCTCTGTTGTTGATAATGGGCTCGGAACGACCCTCAACGAATATCGGTATGGTACGTATGTATGTGCCACCGGGAGTCTGTGGTGGTGGTGTCTGTTGCTTTTGCTGGGGATGTGCCTGGGCCTGTGGAGCATAGTAGGCCTTCTGGACCGGGGGACTAGTTTGTGTGCCGAACTGGGGATGTCTCATTTGGGGTTGTGGCTGTTGCATGGGAGGTGTTTGACGTTGTCCATTCACCGGCACCTGTTGCTGGGGATGATAGATGTGCTGTTGTTGCTGTGGTGGTTCATTGGGTGGAGCTGAATGTGACCTGGCACCAGCCGGCTCATTTTCAACAGCTGACTTAACACCCATGTCCATGGTGTTGCGCAGACCATGCTGATTGAGATTTTCGGTGTTCACAGCATGATCGACTTCCGAACGTCCGGCATTTGGATCTTCAGTTTGGATGGCAGCATCACAGACCGTCTTCGATGGTGACTGCGGCATTGGCATGGTTTGATAGTAATGCGGTGGCATTTGCTGCTGCTGTGGTGTTGGTGGCATTTGTGTCTGCTGTGGCTGTGGCGGCATCTGTTGTGGATGCACGTTGGGCGCCATTCCACCGGTGGTGGCACGACGATGGCCAAAACCCTCGGGTATGTACTGACGGAATTCACTGGGCAAACGATTGAAGAAATCTTCGTCGTGATGTGGATTGTTGACACGACGACGGCCCAGCGAGTTGAACTGGGGGAACCCAAAGTCTGGATCATCATCAAAATAACGAGAAAAAACATCAGAATGAAAGGGGGGATCATGTAAACTACTACGCTTACGTGAGGCACCAAAGTCAGCGAATGGATCATGGGCCATGCGTCCTAAGCGGCTGCGTGGAAACATGTCCATATCGACATGGGGATCGAAATCAAAGTCCTGCTGGAAGGAGAGAAGAGAAAATGAGAATAATTTTTAGTAAGAATTTACATAGGAAATGGGAGAAAAAACATGGTTCAAAAATACAACTCTGTTGACACTTGTAACTGACAACAGTGTTGTATCTACTCGATTCGTTCAGCAAAAAATGGCAACAGGTTTGGATTTTAACGCTAAAGTCACGATTGAGGTAACTTTAAGGGTATGGTTAATATTAGTTTTAATATTTGAATACTCATATTCATCTCTAAATTTATATTTAATATTTTTGAATATTTCAGCAATTTGAAATACTTTTTAGGTTTGTTTTGAAAATAGTTTACAGATATCAGATTTCTACTACTTTCAGTTAATCTTGGACTTTAAGCAGTTGTCGCGTTACCCTTTTCCCCCACTGTGCCCAAATTATGGTCACGATTTCAATTATTCTATGACATTTCGATGATCTGAGCTTTATTAAAAAACAATTTACACGAAGAAAAAAATTAATTCTATTTTCATTTACGGTTCGTGTGATGCATACAGAAGAGCTGCGATACATTTGTACACACATTTGTACGTGTATACCTACATACATAGGGAGCTAGGTAGTTATTCGACATCTGGTTAAAGTTTCAAAAAATAAATTTTTTGTCAGGTTTCTATTATTTGGATTCTGGTTCTGTTTTGTGTCTCAATTAAAAAAAATGTTTGAAGTAATTATGTGATAATCAAAGTAGTGGTGGTAGAGAGAGAGAGGGGAGAGGGAGTGAGGAACTCAAGTGTCACTTGAACAAGTTTCAAGTGTTGTTGGCCGCTCCACTCTTTTTTTTTTTTGATAACATAAAACTGAGATGATTTGTTTTAAATAAAAATATCCATTATATCATCATTTGATTTAAACTATTGTTAATTATAAAGTAATTATTGGCGTTGTCGGTTTTTTCTATTATAAATGAATAGCTTCCTAATTAATTAAAGAGAAAAGCGCATTGTTCCATTTTATATAAACGAAAATAAATTGCCACTGTGGGTGGGAGAGCATGGGAGGTGATTTCTACTGGAGAGAGAAATGTTTCTATTAACCAGGCATGAATATTTATTTAATATTTGTAAATTTTACAAATTGCACAGTTTACATTGCTTAGTTACTGAGAGTTTATAAATTCTTAAAGAGAAAATGTACTCAGTAAAAATTGTCGGGTTATAAAATAAATGGACCTAAATTTTAAAAAATATTAATTTTTCAAAAAGTTAAAAACAATAATAAAACAGTCAAAAAATAATTATCTTTTTTCCTTAAATTATTTCTTTTTATACCCTCCACCATAGTATGGGGGATATATTAAGTTTGTCATTCCGTTGTAACACCTCGAAATATACATTTTAGACCCCACAGAGTATATATATTCTTGATCAGCACAAAATTATATGTCGATTTAGCGATGTCCGTCCTTCTGTCCGCCTGTGGAAATCACTCTAGCTTCCGAACGAAATGAAGTAGGTTGATCAAATTTTACTCAAATGGGTATTATGTCTGCAGGTATTTTGGTATTGAATGGGTGATGTACATAGGTCCACGTTTTGGTATAGCCCCATTTACCGATACCTCCCGATATTCGGCATTTTGATGATTTTAGCAACATTATTAACCAGAATTATTTCAAATTTGATATTTGAAGTTTTTAACGGATGCTACAGCGTACGGCCGAAAATTGTCTGTGCAAGTCCTCGTCTTCATATAGCCCCCATATAACGGCACCTCCCGATATTCGGTACTTTGATGATTTTAGCGACATTATTCACCGGAAATGTTTCAAATTTTATATATGAAGTTCGTAATGGGTACTACAGCCTATGACAGAAAATTGTCTGTGCAGGTTCACATCTTCGTATAGCCCCCATATAACGGTACCTCCCGATATTCGGTATTTTGATGATTTTAGCGACATTATTCACCGGAATAGTTTCAAATTTGTTTTTTGAAGTTCGCAACGGATGCTACATTCTATGATAGAAAATTGTCTGTGCAAGCCCACGTTTTCATATTGCCTCCACATAACGGTATCTCCCGATATTCAGTACTTTGATGATTTTAGCGACATTTTTCACAGAATTTTTTTTATTCAAGTTTGGAATATTGAATATTGTAATGGTTTGACAATAGTTGCAGGTCCACGTCGTCGTATAGACCCTAATATAACGCATTCGCTATTTCAAAGATTTTAAGAGAATTTTTATCGGATTTTTTTTTTTGAAATTTCCCAAAATCGTTCCAAATGGACGATATTCAAAGATCGGCCCGGCTGAACTTACAGTTTTTTTACTTGTTCTATTTTGCTCATTTCTGCCTTTCAAACGGGACTGATCAACAATGTGCTCCATTAAAGTACAGAGGCTAGATATCACTTTCTCTTATATCTCTGATATCAGTTTATCTCCGACAATTGCAGAGAAGACAAACCTTTTTCTCTTGCCGAGCCACAATGATAGATAAATGATCTCTTAGTTGCACACCCTTCCTCTCCCCTTTTGATTGATATTTTCTGCATTAGACAACATTCCGTTGAGAAACAAGTGCGGCCCACATCACGAAACAAAAACAGAAAAAAACACTCAACAAGTCACAATTTTGCCAGCCAAACAACCAGCCAGTCAGCCAGCCAACGAGCAACAAATATTTTTAGCAATGATTCATTTCAAACTCGACAGAAAAAAATCGAATAATAAAAACGGAAAAACAAAACACCTAAAAATCGCCAGAGAAACACAACAATAAAAACGACACTTCAACAGAGAACAAGTCGGTGGGTTGGTGCGGTCGCTCGGTCGGTCGTTTGGTTGGTTGGTTGAGCAAAGCAATCTCTGTGGTCGATCGATTAAAAAATTAACTACAAATTTAATAACAACAACATTAGACGCCCGCCGATAACAATAGCAAGCTATAGTCAAACCGTGACGTCAATAAAAAATTAAATTTTAAATTAAGGCGAACAAAAAAAAAACACAGATTTTGCCAACACAAACATGTTAATTTCGAGTCAAGCAGCTGACTCAAAATAAAACAAAAACAAAAAAAAGAACTATCAAAGACGGAATCTGGTTTTTTTGTGTCTTTGCAAAATTTGTGGGTCACAAAAACAAAATCACGGAGATAAATATTACGTCATTGTTGAGAAGAAACAGATTTACATCAGCAAATGCTGGCTGGAGGAGGGTGGCCTGGAAAGCAGAAAACATTCATTTTCTTAAAAGTGTTTTTGGCATGTCGTCTCGAACTGAATGACCGATAGGATTTTTTTGGGGTGAAAATCTTCAGTGGAATGTTAAAGAAGCGGTTCAATAATAAATTCGAGCTATTGTACATCTCTTGTAACCAGCCCCATCTTGAGTAAATTCTTACTCTGATTCAAGTAGTTTCAACCCCCACTCTATTTTTTCAAACAAGAGCAAAATACAAATGAGTTGGGAGTAAACTTCTCATAAAAATCTCTTTCCCGCTAGTGGGTAAACTAATCAGAACTCTTGTTATTATACCATAAATTCACGCAGATTTTTTTTTGCAATCCCACAATATTGAATCCAGTATTCTTGATGAGGAAAGGTCTCTTTTTACTGGAAACCTTGCTCATAAAAAAACTTCTTCGAGAAAAAAAGTTGGTCTTCTCCGAGAAGAGCAGTTTGGTTTTCTCCGAGAAGTGAAGTTGGTCGTCTCCGAAAAGAGCAGTTGATCTTCTCCGAGAAGATCAGTTTGTCTTCAGATCGTAGAGAACACACACAAGCATGGCGTTCCCTTTTAATACATTTTGCCGGAAATGCTAAAAGACCTCTAGGTCTTTAATTCTGAGAGAAGATGTTAAAGTTTTCCTATCCACTGAAGACCTGAAAATAAGTCATGTGGATGGTCTTATCTTAATATGGGACATGTAGAAGGGGTTCCATCCATAAAAAAACCTCGAAAGTATTCGATCCATAATAGTACCAATTCAAGGCCCTCTGTTCATAAAGGACCTGCAGAGGGACTTTTAACAAGAACTTCTATTCCGATAAGGCCTTTTAAAGATTTTCTATACATATTATATCTGTAAACTTCATCCATAGAAGTTCTACAAAAGACCTTTTATTTTATAAGACCTGCGAAAAGACTTCCATTCATTCAATTGATATCTCTGTTGGTGGATCAATGACATTCCACTCTAGGAAGTAGTTGTATGGATTACCTGATGCCGGATATTAATAACAATAACTACCAGTCAAGCAGAGCAACCACAAATCGATCAAAATCAGTTGTGGTTTAATAGCATAGCCTGCGATTGCTGCTACTCTCGAGGCGTATTTGGTGGTTGGTTTCTCAAATGGCATACGCCTATGGTGGCATGTCAGTACAAACATACATTTGTATGTGTGTATGTATGTAATTACCATAAATGACATTTATGAGATTGGTATTAGCCACAATACATATTCTTCATTGGGTATTACACAGATGTTCTGCCAGTCTTACATTTTTGTAAGATACAAATAACCAGAACTATTAAAAAGTTTTGTGGAATGTCCCTTAAAGGCATTTGAGAAGCCTAAATTAAATTTTTATAACTAAAATCCATTTTACCATATATGTTTTAATTTTTGACAAAACTTTTTTATTTGGCACTTAATATGAGAAGACAACAATAGGAAAGTATGAATTTTGGCCTCAAAATAATCAAAGATTTTTTTCTCATCTAAAGATGAATGTCATCCACAAATTTTTCCTTGACCAAGATATGAATTTACTTTTTATTCTTTTGGAAAATCTCGACCCCCAGAGCTCACATGAAATTCGAAATTCTATTGTAAATTTTGCGGCAGCAATAAAAATTATTGTCTTCTTTTTATTTTTAAATTTAATTTTTGTGTGTCAAGATGATTCGGTTCTCTTCTGCGCTTTCTTTGTTAGGTGGTGGTATGCAGACACAGAGAGTGACAGACCGGACGAAATCAGAAAGTGCCGGCCACCTCATGGGCGGAAGAAGAGGCAGGGTGAAAATATTGTAAATGTCTTTTGTGTGTGTGTGTGCCTTTTGTCCGATTTTGGGGACTTTTATTAAAATCACCTTGAAAACACTTTTGAATTTATGATGGTGGCCGGTGGCTGGTGGTGATGATTTTCTTTCAAGTTTGTATTTTTCTTTTTTCATTGCGTATGGTTTCATTCTTTTTTTTTTTGTTTGGCTTCATGAAATCTCTTTCTCGGAATAAAAACAAATGACGAACAGACACAAAAGTGAAGGAATTAAGTGTAACACACATACAACATTCCTTAATGTCACTTGGGTGTGTTTATTTAATAAATATATTAAATATGTTCTGTTAAATTGATGTAGGGAAAGGTGACAGATATAATGACTGAAGTTGAAATTAGTAATATTATTTTAAATTCAAAGTAAGATTATTATAAAATATTTATTTGGCTGATTGGATAGAACGCATTTTCGATTTGCATTGATCATTTTATTATTGCAAAATGGTCAGGCTTAATCCCATTATTTTTGTTTTTATAAAAACAACGTTTGATTATTAGTGGAGAACGATGGAGAACTTCAAAAATTTCATTTGGCTAAAATTTTTGAAATTCATGTTTCCTAAAGATGATTGTACGATTGAAATATAGGTGACGTTCATTTCAATATTTATAACTGTAAAAAAAAAATTGATGTGAATTTTTCTGGAAAACGTTTTTGTTGGTATTCCATTTAAAGCTTAGCAAATTATTGGACCTATTTTTAGGGGAAAAACACAATTTGTAGCAAAATATAGAGGGATTCAACTTTTATATATAAAACAAATATTGATAATGTTGCATACGAATTAATAAAAAATCGATTATATGTTAAAGAGTAAAAGTAGATAAAATGAAATTATCGCGTAACTTGACATCTGACCAGCAAATAAAACAGACATTAGCAAATTGAAGTATAGATGGCGCTCTTTGAACATTTATAACTGTATCAACAATTGCGCTGTTCCAGAACCTGCAAGAATCTACTAGTTTTGCAATTATTATCGCTTATCATTGTTAAATCTTTTATATTCTTGCAATTCTGGAACATACCTAATGTTTTTCAAGATTAATTTAGATGATTTAATAAAATAATACAATTGAAATATAGATGGCGCTTACTGGGACATTTATAACTCTATCAAGAAAGTTTGTGGAATCTATTTTAGAAACATTTACTAAATTAATGCATTTTTAAGGCTAGCAAATATTTGGACCTATTTTTTAGAGTCCATAAATTGTAGAACGTTTTATTATTATCAAATTCTTTCTTCCAAACGCCCATTAAAAATCTACAAGTCATTCTGCGTTTTGCTCTCAAAATTAATGTCTGCAGTCTAATAATTTATTTTATTCGTGGCTATTTCAAAGAACAAAAGTGAAACAAGAATGATATCTGCTTGTCTGTCTCTGTGAAATGAAAATTTATATTTTCATATTTTTTTGTTGTTGTTCGTGCAACGTTAAACAAAGAAAATTCTTGGCGTTTTTTGGTTTTTTTTTTTCTTTAATTTGAAAATGAAAAATGATTAATTTTCGAAATTGGCAATATCCATATAAATATCTGTACCATTTTCGTGTGTGTTTTGATATGCATCATTGGATGGCAGACGAAGTGCATCGGTGTGTGCAGTTTTTTTCTTTGGAAAATTTTATATTGAAACGCACTTTTCACGGCTGGCGGCGTTACGCTGGCCGATTAAGAATAAATATTTATGCACCCATTTAAATTAACCCAAATTTGTTTCTCAAACGGATTTTGGATGTTCTTTGTGATTGGAATCTTTTAAATTAAAAATGCGTATAAATATTTGTACATTGTCTTTCGATGAAGCTGATGATGAGGATGGTGGCAGTGGCTTCATGACAAGCCATGTTTTTTCGAACGATAATGGTTTATTAACACATCATAATTGTACGCCTACATTTGCATTTTTTATCACCGAATTCATTAACAATCGGAGCTCTTCCCCACAGTTTTTTTTTGTTTTTTGGTTTAACAAATAAATAATAATAACAATGAATAATAGAATTGGAGATGCGGGTAATAAACAACAAACTATTCCATTTTCGGCTATTGAGTAATACAATATGTAGGTATTTGAAGAAGAAAAAAAAAAATAGCAAATCTCAAAATACCGTCATATGTTTTGACATGTTTGGGATTGAAAAGTATCTATGTATCTTGGCGGCGTCGCCTCTCCGCAGCAGACGTCAAATGTTTATTCCTGCTTTGCCAAAATAACGCTACTGACTGTTAAATGCGAACACACCAGACCTCCCACGCTTTTTGCTGAGAATGTCGTGAGCGACGACGTCAAGAATACCTTAAACAAAAGAGACTACAAACGAAATCACTTGAACACCCATACCAATCAATAGTTGGGTAGAGCCTTTGATTGTGTGTGTTTTGTACTTTAGATGGATGAATAATGGCCTAGGAAACCAAAAGAACACACACAAAAAGATTCGTCATCTAAACACACTGTCGTGACGTCTAATATGTCAAACAAAAAACCGAAAAATCAAACGTTCCACAACAGCTGAGTCGTCAAGAAATAATAGATCTGTGAGAAAGTGTTATGTCTTGGAAGGAAAGGAAACTCTTAATTAAATTAAATAATTGTGTTCCGAGAATTTGCTAAGCGTTTTACAAAGAAGGCAATTGTTATGGACAAGTTATTGAATTTAAAAAAATTAGTTATAGCACCCTACAAAGGTAAACCGGAAAAGAAGAGGGCATCCCGCTAAAAAATCCCCTATTTTTAAGTTTTCGGAAATTTGAAATGGTTTATCCTCATGAATTTCTAACATTTCCTTCCCAAAGACTTTTATATCCCAAAACTGGCTGTTCTAAGTCAATGTCCACGATTTGAAACTGTCCACCGAAAAACTAGTAAAATACGTAACCAAATTTAGAAGACAAAAGTAATGGTGCCCAAGCAAAAAAATAAAACACATATTTGTCAATTGAACGACTGTGCTGGTATTACTTTTAGAATTCAAGTGGATAATTAAAATCAACCGTTGGCAGAACTCCGATTTAGAAAAAATATTGAATAACTGAAGTGATATAATTGCCCAAGACTATATTCTTTGTTCTACCTTTTTATTTATATTAAAAACGGAAAGAACGAAACTTAAATTTGTAAAAAACACAAATTGTAAAATATCTGACTGAACACGTGCACCGCCATCTAGATGATAAACCTGCGTAGGTTTAGTTCTTCTTAATTGAAAAACTCTTGTAAGATAATTCATTTTAATAAATACGGCTATGAACAATTGAATCCGCCTTCTATATATTAATACCACAAAAGCAGTTACATTTGACAAGCTAAAACATAAATTTTGCAGACATTGGCGTATAGATGGCGTTGATTTTTATGTTTACAAACGTTAGTACATTGTTAAAATTGAATGCATTTTTCTACAATACTAATTATGTTATGAATGGTTTTGAAAATTCTAGTTTGAATTTCCTAAAAAAACGCAGTCTGTTTATCCAGGGGTTTTTATACTCTTAAAGAATGGAAAGTTAAGATGTCCTTTTAAAAAGGTTTCATCAAGACTTTGACGTATAGATGGCGTTGACTTTAATTATCATTACAAAATGTGGTTTGATAACCAAAACATTCGGAAAAGAGCGAGTTAAAAGAGCAATTTTGATATTTGAGTTACTGAGAGATTAAAAATTCTTATTGGGCAAGTTTATTGCCGAGTTTATACGAGAGAAATAATGTTCTCAGTACAAGGTCCTGAATAATCTTTTCTGGAAAAGTTATCGGCATATTTATGGTCTTTTCCAGAACTGCAAGAATTAACACATCTTTACTACGATAGTCAATTTTCCCTTTATGATATGGAAAAGAATATCTAGTAACACAAAGTAAAACAGCAGTAAGTTCGGCCGGTCCGAACTTTGAATATCCTCCACCATTTGAAACGAATTTGGATACTTTCAAAAAAAAAATACCGAATATAGCCGTTATTTTGAGGTCTGTACGATAACGTGGATCTGCACAGTCAACTTTTTTCATAAGCCACTACAATATTCAAATACGAAACTTTAAAAAAATCCTGTGCATAATGTCGTTAAAATAATCAAAATACCGAATATAGGGAGGTACTGATATATTGGCCCTATACGATTATTTTTTTTAGATAATTTTCTATCATAGATTTCAGTTCCCATTACGAACTTTAAATACGAAATTTCAAACAACTCCGGTTAATGTCGCTAAATTCATTAAAATACCGAATATTGGGAGGTACCGTTATATGGAGCCTATACGAAGACCTGGACCTCATATGCAATTTTTTGTCATAGACTGTAGTACCCATTACAAATTCTAAATATGAAATTTGAAACGACTCCGGTGAATAATGTCCCCAAAATCTTCAAAATATCGAATATCGAGGGGTACCGTTGTATGTGGGCTATACGATATGGTGGACCTATATAGACAATACTCTTCCAGGGAGTAAAGTGCTTAGAAAGACCTTCTAGTATGGATTTTTAGACAATTCCATTGAAAAATGTAGCTAGCATCAACAAAATACCGAATATAGGGAAGTACCGTTATATGGAGGTACCAG
The DNA here is from genome assembly GCF_030504385.1 of Musca domestica. Lineage (NCBI taxonomy): Eukaryota > Metazoa > Arthropoda > Insecta > Diptera > Muscidae > Musca > Musca domestica. The sequence continues at coordinate 597,547 of NW_026712223.1, read as the reverse complement.
GTACCAGGTACCAGTAAAATACTCAGAAGGATTGATTTTCAGACAATTTTATTTAAAAATTTTGCTACAATTATGAAAATACCGAATATTGGGGGGTACCGTTATAAAGGGGCTATACGATATCGTGGACCGATATAGCCCATCTTCGAACTTGACCTGCCTGCAGATAAAAGTCTGATCAGTGCAAAATTTTAGCTTCCTATTCGAAATACGCTAGGCCCTCGTTGTGAAACTTATAGAGGTATTTATTTATTAGAGTTATATCATTTATCGAATTTTGTAAACCCAGTGAATTTTAATCGACAACTTCGTTGCATATACGTCAAATAAATACTCATAGTGGAGGTTAACCCGGCAAAAATGCTATAAACATACTGTAAAACATCATAATATGTATGTATGGGGGGCTATATAAAAGAGAATGACTCAATTGCCTACACCTTTGGAATGGCTTATCAAATGAACTTTGATATCTGAAATAACCATGGCATTCAATGTAGGACTGCTTTTGTGAGTCTTTTATAAAATTGTCATTGTTTGCAGACGTTTTTTATGGTTATAAAATTTGGAATTTTTTTCTATATTTCTTATATGGAATAACTCCTTGGAAAATGTACTTCAATTATAAAATATATTTCAATTATATTTAGCGGACTTTCCCGTTTTTTTTTCTTTCTTATCGTTTTAATGTTAATATTGCATGTTGCCTTAGTTGTATTCCAAATTGTTCATCAACTATTTTTTTTAAATTTAGACAACTTCTATTACTTTTAGCCATACAGTCTATCTAATCATCATCGAAGGCATGAGTAGTGTTCTTGAAAAGAAAAAAAACCTCCATTTGCTTTGGGACTCCTGCCTTGCCATTTTTTATCACTTTCTTTTGTTCGCCGTTCATCATAAATCTTATCGTATTTTTTTCTACATGCGTTTTCTGTTCTCAGTTCGTCGAGAACAGAATAAATAAGATAGCATTGTTGATCTAAGAAATATCATCGAGAATGGCTGGCTGGCTCTCTGATAACCAGAATTTAACAAATGCGAATTTAAAACAAAAACCTCGGCTAAATTAAACAAATCCAAACGAAAACATAAATGGCCTCATGCTGGAATTTTGACATTTATAAATTGGCAAATATTGTTTATGGTGTTGTTGATTTTCCAAAATAAAAGAGAAGAAAAAAAGATATTTATAAATATTTAAAAAATTGTTAATTAATTTGTTTTATTATGGCATTAAGAGAATTGATGTAGCCATGTATATTTGCCGATGATTATATCCCCAAGAAATGCGTTTCGCTTTGAATTCGTCAACAAATTATTTTTCAAAATTCTTGTTGTAGGTGTTTTTCTTATTTGGGAAATGAAGTCAAAATTTTGCAATTTCAATTTTCGCATATTCATATTCATTGTTTATATCATTCCGAGATGAAGAAAAAATTATCGACACCATCAGAGATAGAGAGTGAGATACGTACATATTTATTTATTTATTTTATAAAAATATCAATGTGAATAATAGACGAAAAATGTGTTAATGCACACATTGTAGGTATTTATAAATCTTTCGTTCAAATACGAAATATTTTATATATTTGCATATGATGAAATATCCATAAAATAAATAGTGAGTGCAATTTTCCATTTCACGAAATAATGAAAGCAAAAGTAAATTACGAGATTCCATGGGAAAATGTCATGTCATTTTTCCTAAAATAGGCACATTAGGATTCAACATTGTTAAAGTAGAAAAAGTATCTTAAATGAAAAGCAGTAAGGGAAATTCCTACACCACCATGTATATTTAGTAGAGCTCCCGTAACAAAATAATTTATTTGAAGTAGTTTATACCTCCTATCAACATTTGGCTTTAGAGCAGTTATAGTTTGGTTTCAGAGAGAACTAATATAGGGGAGGCATATCCAATTCTGAATCGATTTTTACTAAATTTGACGGAGATAGTTTTTTTTTATAACAAATAGCAATGCTGTAGAGAGCATGATATTACTTCGAGAAGGATTTTATTAAAAATGGACTGATATAAGCCATTATTTGCACAATGAACCTGAAATCGGATGAAGGATATATATGAGAGCTATATTAAAATCTTAACCGATTTCGGTAAAATTTGGCGAAGGTTTTCCGAGCTCTATAAGATATCTGGTACCAAATATCATTGATGCCAAATACATATTACGAATGAGAGGGACGTAAGGCCAAATCGGATGAAACATATATATGGGAGCTATAGCTATATCTGAACCTATTTTCTCCAAATTTGATATACTTGCTTCTAGACAGAATTCGGTCGGATGTACCAAAATTCAGGTCATTTGGACGGATATTAGCCATTCGGTGCACAAAAAACCTGAAATCGGTTGAAGATATATATATGGGAGCTATATCCAAATCTGAACTGATCTCAATTAAATTTGACAGAGGTATTTTCGAGCAGTATCTGATGTCCGGTACCGAATATCGCTCTTGTAGAGTGCATATTACGCATGTCAGGGACATAAAACCCCAAATCGCATGAACATATGAATTTTGGCACATCCGGCCGAATTCAGTCTAGAAGCAATTACATCAAATTTGGTGAAAATCAGTTCAAATATAGTTTTAGCTCCAACTATATCTGAACTGATTTTCACCAAATTTGATGGAATTGCTTCAAGACTGAATACGGTCGGATGTGCCAAAATTCAGGTAATTTGGATGGATATTGGCCATTTGGTGCACAAATAACCTGGAATCGGTTGAAGATATATATGGGAGCTACATCCAAATCTGAACTGATCTCGATTAAATTTGACAGAGGTATTTTCGAGCAGTATCTGATGTCGAATATCACTCTTGTGGAATACACATTACGCATGTGAGGGATTTAAAATCCCAAATCGGATGAAACATATATATGGGAGCTATAGCTATATCTGAACCTATTTTCTCCAAATTTTATGTAATTGCTTCTAGACTGAATTCGGTCGGATGTGCCAAAATTTATCAACCAAAATCGGTTGAATATATATGTATATGGGAGCTATATCTAAATTTACACCGATTCTCACCAATTTCAATAGGGTTCGTCATTGGGCCAAACAAATATTGTTTGAAAATTTTCATCTCAATCGGATAATAAAGGCGACCTGCATTTTGTTCACAAGAATACATGGACAGACGGACGGTCTGACTTGCATAAATCGACTCAGAAAGTGATTCTGTGAAGATCATCAAAAGTAACTATGGGTCTATCTCGCTGCCTTCTCCATGTTACATAAAGACATAATACCCTAACCACCTTGTGGTGTAGGGTACAAAAAGTATTCCAAAGAGGCCAGAGGCCGTAATCTAGTTCTATGTTTCCATCAAATTTAACTGAAGAAGTTCTATTACGATTTAGAAGAAAATCTAGGAAAAATCCACACTTCTTCGATTCAAAGAATCCACATATGCCCAATAGGAAGATCAAGATATCTACATGATCCATAGAAATTTTAAAAGAGGATCCATTAATCTTCGAAAAGATCTATGGACTTTTCCCAGATAAAAGATGTATATCTCGGTACACATATCCTTTCTTCTCTCTCGCTCTCCCTCTCTCTCTCTCTCTCTTTACATTTAAGGCTACTTTGAAGGTGAAAAAATATGAAAGGAAATATTTGTTGTGAAAATAACTCCACATGTGTTGACAATTATTTTGTTTTCCTTCAGCTGCTACATTTTCCGATTCATAAAACAAACAATGCCATTACAGGCTATCTATAGAGAGATGTATGTGTGTGTTTGTGTGCATCACTGTGTGCTGGAGATAAATCTAGGCGAGATGCGTCCATAATGGAAAAAAATACGTACTTCACATCTCAATGTGTAATGATGCGGTATAAATGTTCGACTGGATGGATGGCTGGCTGGCCGGCAGCCTGCCTGCCTTTGGCGACTGGTTGTTGGCAACATGTTGTTTTACCCAACGACCAATGAACGACCTTCACGCATCAGTGGCGCGGCGTATTTTACAACAACACCACCAACAATAAAGTATAAATAAAAACAAACACTCGGAATCGCTGCTGAATGTTGCTTTTGTTGCTTTACATGACAAATGGCCTTGAGTGTCGTGGACTATTGCATCATATCGTTTATAGCTGCTGTCTGTTGTAAGTAGACAGACAGACTGAAGGTGAAGATGTGGGGGAGCATGTGGGAGGTAGAAGGTTGGGAGAGCATGTCAAGGAAACTCCAAAAAAAAAAAAAAAAAAAAAAAAAAAAAAACAAGACAACATGAATTTGTTGCACTTCCCTGTTGTGCCATTATAGCCCGGGTGTTGTCTAGGCTATTGGGAATATAACTCGTTATTTTGTTACCCATAAGGGGGTCCCCTTATACATCACTATACCCATTTGATAAAATCTTAAGCTTTTGTTAATTTTTCTCCAAAATTATTGAAATGGCGTCTAATATTTGGATTCTTTATAGCCACACATTAGATGTGTTGGATGACGAAGTATTTCTAAAATAAATGATTTGTTTCTCCTTCGTTTATCGAAAGTCAGGTTAACTATAGAGCGTATTTTTGAAAAGTGTACAGGCTATGAACCTCAAAAATATTGATCCGCCGATTTTAGAACAGTTGTTTCTGACCATATCAACAACAGGTATGTCTGAAATATCGCAATAGTTAGGTTTAGTTATCGAATAACTCAAAAATCCAATAAATTAGAAAGAGTTTGGGGAGCAATTTTAAAAATGAGAAACTCTTCTTTTTTTGGAAATTTTATTTTAATTTTTGCTTTGTTCCTTTTTATGACAAATCTGCTGATTACTTGCAGGGATTGAGAGGATTTCTCACATAAGAGAATAAAATTAGATTACTCTCTGGGAAAGATGTTGAAGAGCAATATCCAGTTAACTGTTGCATGTGTGTTTTGAACTTGTTTCGATCAGCTGTTGTATGGTTAGCTGTGTATTATTATAGTATGATTACATCAGGGCTTTTTGTCGGGTTAACTTCCTTCATGAGAATTTATTTGACGGGTTTACTAAACCCGACAAACAGTAAAAGTACATTAAAGTTTTGTTTACTGATTATTGTCTCTTAAATTTTCTCTCCTCTCATGCTTGAAAGAGTAAAATTTTTATTACTCTCCCAAATATTTATAAGTTTAGGATCCGATATCTTTCACTACCCTAAACCCATGGTAGAAAAATACAGGTAGATGCATTAACTTTTGGGAACATTGAAATGTCAAATTTTTTTAAAATGTTTTTGTTTTTTTTTTTAAATAAGTAGATTTTTATGAGTTTTCTTATACGACATCAATCGGATGTTGTAACGAGATACATTTTTCGACCATTTTTACAAATTTCAATAATTTTTCATTCAACATTTTCAATTTCAAAATCGGTTTGACAATTCATTGTCCCAGCAGATGTGTCGATACCACTACCTACATTATTCTACCAGCTGTACATTATTATAGTAGGTTTACATTACAGCTTATTGTCGGGTTAACTTTCTTCGTGGAAATTTTAAAGGTACTGTCATGGTGAAAGAATATAGGTAGACGCATCGACACAGCTGCTGGGACAATGAACTGTCAAACCAATTTTGGAATGGAAAATGTTGAATGGAAAATTATTTAAATTTGTAAAAATTGTTGAAAACGTGTATTATAGTAACCTCCGAATGACGTCGTATAACAAAACATATAAAAATCTACTTATATTTGAAAAGAAATTTAATTTTTTTGACATATCGATGTTCTCAAGCGTTGATGCATCTACCTGTATTTTTCTACCATGGGTACTGTTTTATTTCTCTTAAATTTTCTCTCCACTCTTGCTCGAAAGAGAACAATTTTTATTACTCTCACAAATATTTAGAAGTTTAGGATACGACATGCTTCACTACCATAAACCCATTTACAAAATCTAACGTTTACATTGTATTGATTAAATTATTCAAAATAATTTCAAATACCAACCTGGAAGTGTGCTGGAATCTGTTGTTGCTGCTGCTGCCGACTGCTTGGTGATCCATATGCCGTTGCCTGTGGATCGCCGCCCACAAAATGCTGGGCCTGTGTGTGATATTGTTGGGGTTGTGACTGGGTTGCTGCTGCTGGTGGTGGGCCATGGTATTCGTGATTGATTGGTATGGTTATGCCGCCATTGGTGCCGTTGGCACCACCGGGACCGGCTGATGCTGATGCATTAGCATTGGCTATCACAGTGGGTTTCATGATTTTCTTTTCTATTCTGTTGTTATAATTTAATTTTTGTTTCCTTTTTTTGCTATTTAATTCGTTGACTTTTTTGTTGTTTTTGTTTTTTTTTATTTTTTTTTCAATTTCGTACACTATCTGGAACAATGAAAAGATTAATTACATTTAATCGCAAAGAATTGCAAAAACAAAATCACTGTTTCACTGGATTGTTTGTTCAAAGAAAATGGGACGATTTTTTCGTTGTTTGGCTGTTCTATTTCGATTTCTATTAGAATTTTCTTGAATGTGTGTTTGAGTGTCTGCGCTCTTTTCCCGTTCGTTCTTTTCTTCTTCTTCTTGTTCTATTAGATATTTTTCGTTATCTCGCCTCGTTCAAATGGCTAAAAGCAAATTCGCCGTTTAAAAAAAAACTTTAGTATTGACCGTTTTCGCTGCTCGCTGTTCGTTTCTCACTGTCGGCCACCTTCTTTCTTTCGGGCGATTGGTGGAAAATTCTAGGAACACTCGAACAAAAATCTCAGTTGTCTAGCGCGTATCCGTTTCTTTTGTTTTGCGGAAATTTGTTTGGCCAAGGAAATTGTCTTTCAATTTAAGAGAGTGAGAGTCCATCAAAGTGCCAAAGAGAGGGGAGGATGCAAAGAGTATTGTATAATCGTTAGACAGACACCAGGAAGAGTGTGTGTGTGTGTGTGAAATTCGATTTGAAAACAACAAAAAGAAAGCAAAATTCAAAATTGTTCTAAAATGAATTTTTTTGGTTTGGTTACGTTTTGAAATCTAAAGCGCGTACTTATAGATACAGCATAGCACAGCAAAGCAAACAAAAATGGGTATTAAGCAAGCAAACGAAACACTTAGCGTTTTTATTGAGATGTGGATCTTTCGTACGTATTGGTAGCTGGCAATAAGTTTGTATTGATTTCACCTTGATAGCTGTGACGTCGCAAATTTTCGTGTTCCACAACAAAAAATTTTCGCGAGAACTCTTACACACACAAGCTTACGCCCGTTAACACCTTATCTAATGGCTTGGTATTTAACCAGATTTAAGTTCAAATCTTTGTGCAGATCTTCTGAAACTCGTTAATAAAACGAAGAATTATAACTGCGGCAGCTGACACTGTTCTTGCGTTGATATGACGTCACTCACACAGCTAGCCACACACAAACACACATTGCCATCGGCACTCGCAGATACTGGATATGGGAGAGTTATTGATATTTTTGCACTTTCATTAACACTTTGACGTTGCCGTTGTTGTTGTTGTTGCTGTTGTCTTTTGACTCGTTTTTGCCCCCGCAAATGTCTTCTGCCACTATTTTCATTACTTAGCTAATCACGTCTGAAAATCTTTTTTTAATAGATGTACATATGTATGTACGTTCGTATATATGTGTGTATATTAACCATAAACCTACATATATTTCATTTGCTAATATTTTATGTGTTATTGTTGTTGCTGTTTTCAAAAATCCGTTTTCGTTTCTTTTAATTTTTTTTCTTCTTTTCTACTTGTTTCCGTATCGCGTTATTTCCAAAGACATCCGCTTGGTTTCATTAGCACTTCCAATCGCTACAACGTTACTAGTTAAACTGAAGGCCTGTGCTCTTGGCCATACAACAAATAGCCCCAAACACACACTGCTCCACGAATGTGAATGAATGACGGGGAGTCTCCTATTCTCTTTGTCAACTCACAAATATATCCAATTGGGGATGGCCAGAGTGTGTGTGAGAGTGTGCCTGCTCTCTCTTTAATTTGCTGCTCTCGCTCTCTGTTTTGTCTGATGTCTGGGTCAATTTCTTTGCTCAAAATTATGTCAAACTAGAGCAGTGTTACACTTTTGTTTCTTTGTCTTTTTTTGTTAATATCCCATCTAGCATTTGCGAGAAGTTTCTGATTAAAGCCAAAAGCAAAAAAGGCCATATGTGGAGCAAATAGCCAAATTAGCCACCTACAATAATTGTGGGAAGACCAGGAAAAGAGAGGGAGAGAGTGGCACGCGTATTCCAACCTACTGTGAATAAGACCAGATACGTAATCGTGTGGTAGGTACAGTGGTCATGTTAAGAGAAAAATTGGCAAATATTTCGGTACTAAGGTCAATCATTTGAAATATGCATGTCTTTTGTAGGTATAATAGGGTGGTAGGGGTTAATTGGGAGATCGTGAAAAATTAATAGCTTCTCCAAAAATCTGTTTGCTTTTGTAGAGATAAGCTTGGTAGAATTAAGAAGGTAAATACAATTTAAATGAGCAAGCCCAACTCTGCATTAATTAAGAGCAGGCTAGATTTTATGAATTTGCTTAAGTTATTGAGGGCTCGTTTCGAAACAGAATCCATCAACCAATAATTTCAACTATATTTATACCCTCAGCCATATGGCTAGAGAGGGTATATATCATTTGATACGGCCAAACCATGCCTCATTGAAATAACGGTTTTAGACCCTAAACTCTTTGGACCAAATCAGTTGGAGTCGATCTAGCTATGTTTCGTCCGTCTGTATGGCTGGTGCGCACGATAACTCTGGAAGGGAGTATCCGATTTCGCCCATACTTGGTACATCGCAATATTATGGTCAAAGTTAGATCGAGATCGAGATGGGCAAAATCGGTCCACTCCTTCTGGTACCTCCTCTACAAAAGGGCAAAATTTTCAAAGAAAATAATTTAACTCATCCAAGGAGAAAGGATCATTAAATTTAGTGCAAACTTAGCGCAACCCAATATTTTTGTCAGCGCGAGGTCAGTTGCTAAAATGGATAATATCCATCAAGTACCTCCCCCACAAAGCGTCCAAATTTCGAATTGTTATAACTTTTGTAAAATGTGAAATAAAAGTCAGATTATCTTCAAATATATCTGTTAACAAAAGAGCTGGTGTGAAGATGGGATATATATGTATTCTCTTCTGTTACCTTCCCCACAATGGGCCAAAATTTTGAATAACCACAAAGCTCGTGAAACGCGAATTGAACTTCTGATTATATTCAAATGTCACATATTTCAATACTTCTATTTAAGCAAGATCTGGTATGAAGATGGTAGATATCGGACCACTCTTTCTGGTACCACCCCCACAAAGGGTCAACATTTTAAATAATTATATCGTTTATAAAATTTGAACTATGACTCCGATTATCTTCAAATTTCGCACATTTCAATATTTCCACTAACACAAGGCCTGCTATGAAGAACAGATTGAACGGACCCCTCCTACTAGTACCTCTTCTAACTACAAAGGGTCAAAATTTGGAATAACCATTAAGAACATAAAACGCGAAATGAGCATCCGATTATTTTCAAACTCGCCACATCCCAATATTTCTATCAACACAAGATGTGCTGTGAGGATGAACAATGTAGGACTACTCATTTTGGCAACTCCCCAACAACGGGTCAAATTTTTAAATTATTATAACTCTTATAAAACGCGAACTTTTCGAAAAATTATTAAATATCTCACATAAAGTGAAGCAAGTAGTCGAAAAAATTCGAATGTGATAAGTTATTCTCCACTTGTGTAAATATGTGAAATGGAGAATATTGGCCCACTCCTGCGGAACCCCTCCTATGAGGGGTCAACAGTTTGAATAATCATAACGCAAGTCAAAATATATTTAAATAACCGAACATTGGCTGTTGGTATACTGTTGTCGGTAATACCAGACTGATTCCGTTTAACTTGTTTTTATTATCGTAGTAATTGGCAAAAATGCTAGTAAGCTAAAAATATTTGGCAGATTCCTCTTTAGACCTCGTTGGTTTTGTTTACATTCATATTTAATTTTTCGGGTTTATTCGCATTACTTTCTACCAACAAATTCCCTCATATTTATATTTCATGTCGTTACCAATGCATTAGTTCTCATTTACATCTGGCAACACCAGTTTAAATAATTAATTGTCTCGCTTTAAATTTGTGTTATCTATGGCCATTGAAATAAATCCTCATTTCTCAGCTCCATCGGCACAAATTAATTTACATTTGTTTATTGCAACGTCCCACTGTGCTTTTTTCTTTTTACATTCATATCTGATTTAATTGTTTGTCAATAAAAATGATGTAGCCACATTTACGGTGAGATTTAAATCACCTTTTGTGCAAACGCCATTAAGTGAAAGATCATCATCATCCCCATCAGCTGTTGCTCTCAGTTTGCCTCCAATTACTAAACGTCATGTTTGCCCCTCATCAAGGAAATTACTCTCATTTCTCTTGAGAATATTGATTTATCATCTCATCATTATGTCCACAATACAGCTGAAAACAAGAGAACAGCAATAGCTGAGTGGGGGGAATTGGCGCTTACACTGAATGTGTGTGAGAGAGAGAGAGAGAGCGAGATCGAAAGAGCAAACGAGGGACGCCAAAAGATTTACAGAGTAAATACACATCAGAGTTTAAAAATAGAAACTAAACGTGGGAATCGAAGTGAATTTCGTAGTGAAGTGAAGAAAGATGGTCAAATGACAAAAAACTGTAGAAATTAAATACAATATTTTTTGGTTTTTGTTTAATTTCGAATGTGCACAATAGCTGCGATATGAAAATAAGGAATTAAATGGAAAACAACAACACAAAAATAACAAGTTGAGATAATCTTGCAGATAGAACACAAAGTTAAAAAATAATATTGTTTATTGGCAAACTGGAAGAGTGGCAAGGATGGGTGCATAGCATTTTTGAGGAAATTTTAGTCAAGGGGTAAGCAAAAATTTTTGGAGGTTTAAAGATCAAAACAAGAATGTATTAAATAAGTCGAAATTCATTTTAGCTTGGTTTGGATCAATGGATATTTAATTTAATATTTCAAACTCCCAAATTCCAAATGTAAACAAACCCAAGACAACATGGAGGGGAAGAACAAGAGCAGGCACTGCAGAAAAGAATGTAGACCAGTTGCCATTCTTGGGTTCATTGTCTTTTGTGTTGCCTGCCTGCATGGGCGATTGCTCGCTTGGTCGGTCGGGCGGTGGGTTGATCGGCGACATGATGTAGTGCCGGCTTGATTGGCTTCCGTTGTTGCCATTAAATTGCATTGAATTGTTGGTTTGTTTATTTGCCTGGTCATGTTTATCTTCCAACAGCTGGGAACAAATGTTGTCCCTACAAATTGCCTTGTGGCTTCATTATTCAAACGCATTCCCATGCGGAAGTTGTGGCAAAATTAACACTTTGGTGTACATATGTTTGTATTTGTAATGGGAATTGATACGAACAAAAGAAGACAATAGCCAGTGCATAGGCCAGCCGCCATTTGCCACTTGTGTGACCAGTGAAGCGAGCGAAACCTTCATTGTTGTCTCGTCGCCGACTCACTTTCTAATGCCAAAATCAATTCCAATACGTATGTGTCGGGACTTCTAATAGGAATTTTGAAAATATTACATATATAATTTGCATTTTATATTTATTTATGCAATAAGCCGGCATTGGTGGAATATGGCGAAAAAAGTTAAAAAGAAACAAACAATTGAATTCAGGTGAACATTAGGGGTAGTCATTGCGAAAAATCAGTAAAAAGTATCACCAAATATAATAATTGAAGAATATAAAGTCTTTTGTAAAATTTGGCAAAATTAAAGTGGCGAATTCAGGTCCAGCATCTCCCTGGCTCAAATACACAAAATATCAGATAGAGAAAAAAATACTGGCATTCTTCTTTAGAGGAAAATAGGTTACACCTCAGTCAATTATAATTGACATGCGGTCGTATAAGAAAGCCAAATGCAATCAAGGTTGCAAAAGGATTAAGGACTGATGAATGTGATTTTTCCTCTTTCCTTCCAAGTCGTTTGGAATATTTCAGAATATATTAAATCCGAAATCATTGAGTCGATGGATCTAGCATTCCAAATATCAATTACCTCAACATTTGTGAGCTCGCTTTTAAGTCGTCCGTGCAGACGCAGCTATCCGCGACAAATTGAAAAATATGAAGAAAATCCTAAATTCGCTATCCGACAGAGTGAGGTCAAAAAGTTTGGTTTACAATGTATAGACCGGCCTGTGACTAGCTATGATTTGTCAGAATGCCGTATAGAAGATTACAACAGAGTGCCTCCTCATAGCGCCAGTGGAAAATCGACATAGGTAAACGAAGGTGTAGGTCGTACTTTTAGTTGCAGCCGTAAGGCACAAAACTTTTTTGCGAATTTCTTTAACGTAAAGTAGGCACTGAATAAATCCATGTTTATTTATAGAATAGTTAGACTTAGTCCGATTAACCTTTGTTGGTATTAAGATCTGAATCAATAAAATGGTCATAGGCTATAATGAATGCGATTTCATAGCAGTACCCACTCAAGAGTTCCTTGGAAGGTATCCAGGCCATTGGCCATGGTAAAAATAACTTCGGCGACAGAAGTGCCAGAAAGTGTCTTAATGACCTAGAGAGGGAGGATGGGATATTAAGAATCCTGCCAGGCTTGTAATAATACTCAATTAACACTGATTAACCCCTCCTCAATTGATCTCCAGCCATTTTAGCCGAAGAACATGGTATGCCAAGAGAAACAGTGGTCGTTTTGGCCCAACAAAGTTTTGGATAATGAATTGAATTCTTATTGGAGGCGGATTTATGACAATGTGAAGAACCATCTTTTAGCACGCGGTAGTTTTTCAGAGGATGTGGTCTCAACCTGGTGAAAATTCTAGACACAATATTGGTATCCCATATCACACATCGTTGGGTTTTCGATATTTTAAAAGTTTCATTCCCAATTTATAATAGACTCCGCTAACATTTGGGTTCTATAAGAATTGCAAGAGGCTATTAGGAAGTGGCTACAAATGGATAGAATTTTTCCAATCATAGTTGTAGGTCGATGTGTTTACAAAATGTTGTGGTACGTTTAGTTAACGTAGAGTAGGTGTTGAATAAATGCATGTTTATTGATAGAATAGTTAGGCTTAAGCCATTTAATCTATGTTAGTATTAAGATTTGAATTAATAACATGGACGCAGTCGAAAACTGAACGCAGTATTATTATTTAAGACTTCACTTGGGGTTCTCAAAAATATTTTGTATTTTTGATGATGATATAGAAATAATCATTATTTTCAGGAATTTTAAAACAAACCGATTTGGCATGAGGCTATATGAAGTTAGTCTCAATCGAACTTTTCGTCCAACATCCAGCTTTTACATACAAATATGTCTGTTTAGGGAAGCTACAAACGTTATAACAAACTTAATATACCTTCCATAGTGCTGAATATAAAAAATACAACGTCGTTCTGAATCACTGTGGATGTTTCCGATATCTCCTCCCACAGTCACATTCACTTGTTAATGTACAAATAGCCGGTTGATTTTTAACTTGTTTTAGGTTTTTTGTTTTTTTGTTCGATTTTCTTCCACACATTTTCATTCTCTTACTCTCCTCTATCGTCATATTTGCGGTCTCCATCAGCTGGCTAGCCGGTTGGTCGGTCATCTACAAAAAAGGTAATACCTACTCAAAAAAAAAAAAATAATTACAAAAAGTTACCATTTAAGGTAGGCGGTGTGCCGTAGTGAGTTTTTAAGTTGCGTTGTGGAAGAGTTTCATTGAAAATATTTTTATTCTCGAACGTTTGAGAAGGGGTAGTAGTAGCAGTGTTTTGGGAAAAAAATTGAATTGAAATGAATCGATGAACCAACGAAATGGATGAATGAACAAAATATCATGACTCAGTCACATTTGAAGCATGAATGATTTTAATGGTTTGATATCCAATACCGGGTAGGAGGAGGTGGATACATCATTAAGCGTTACAGTATCAAATGTTCGCGTAATTATTAGTAATAATCCATGCTGGACAAGTTGTTGTGGGTGTGGGTGTTGCAAGGAATTAGTTTTAATTCACTATGTAAACTCTTCCCTCCAGCTAAAATAAATATAAACGAACTTCTTTATAAAGTAAAAGTGGAGGATAGAGAAATATATCAGTACCAATAAAAGATTCTGCCTTTGGAGTAGGTGCTGTGTAAAATCTGAATAAAGCTTTATAAAATATTTTGTACACGAATAACAGATAGCCAAGGAAGGAAGGGACAAGCAGCCCTGCGATGTTCTCCATTCAGTATTAGAATAGATAAGTTTTGACGGGAATAGTTAACCCTACAACAGTCGATCACCAAGGGGTCGGTTTCTCTGATCGACTGGTTAACTGCGCTTCTTGCTCGGGCAAGTGTTCTTACGTGGAAAAGGGTTCCAAGTTTTCTCCGGATACGGCCTGCCATCACTGGGATGATGCACCAAAGAGCAAGTTGTTGTTTCTATCTTCGGTACTGGCTTTGAATCAAACGCATAATGGTTTCTCTTTAGTTTCACTCATATTTTACGCTTTAAATTTAAATTATATTGGGGCCCCAACTTTATTTCTACGACCTTCTTGGTCAAGTGCAAAAAACAATTACATTAAAATAAGATTCTTCTTCTTCTCAAAACATTTGTTTCTCCTTTCTTACTCTGAGAGCAAGAGAACATCGATCAAATGATATGGCATTGCCAGTGTAGAAAAAAGAAAGAGACGATGTACATGGGAATTGCCTTCAAGGGCGAGTATTAGTGCTGCCCTTGTAGCGTTTTTCTCATGAAGAATAAGAATGATTGTATGCCAGCGATTAAGTGAAGTTAGATACGTTTTGGCAATACTTAAGGAAAATATGTTTGAATAAAATCAGATTTGAGTTGCAGCCGACACGGATGGTTGCGTTTCTTTGCTCGATGAACGTTTGGTCCATCAAGCCGGACAGATTTGAAATGGATCTGTTTGAATTCGGTTGTCTTTCTCTTCAGGTTTACATTTGGTCCTTCGAGTCGGATAGATTTTTTTTTTTTAAAACTTGTCCTTTGAACCAGAGAAATTTGAAATGACAGTAGGGCTGGAAGATTATGTGTCTCTTCTCGTTTTCAAAAGCTTTTGTGTTTTATCCAACACGGATTTAAATATATTTTTAGTATTTTCATATTATCAAAAATAAAAACTGGCTGCATATTTTGAACAAATTGGGCCAATTGAAAAATTAATAATCATTAAATTTTAAGTGCTTATTTTTTAATTTTCAAAATACTACCAAAATAAACCTGTTGTTTTTGGCCATTGGAGAAAAATGTTGTTTAAATTTGCATTAAAGGAAAGTAGTTTGGTATTTATAAACATTTGTGTTTTCTTCTTCAAATCTCCTAATGCCTAATATTTCATTCAAAATTATTAAGAAAATAAGTCTAATTTATTATGACTCAAAACTAACAAAAATGGCCATTTGCATTTTTTTTAAATAAATTGCTAAAAATTTAATGAAAATGTAACAAAACAAGTTAATGACAACAATAAGAAATTAAATAAAAACAGTGGCATTAAAATCCAGCTGGTTCTCTGTTTGTGTTCTTCTATAATTGTGACGCGTTTTCATAGTTTTAGTCACTGAGACAAACACACGCAGCTATTGAATTATTCGCTCAATAGTTTATCTATCCTTAATTGGTAAAATCTGGTATTTAAGTGAGACTCAGCTGAAACTTGATGGCGGATTTGCAAAAAAATGATTCTCAATTAATTCTTAATACATTTGTGTTGAAAATTTTAGCACCTCAAATGAATTTCATCATTTCCATCCACGTGCCAAATTCATTTAATTTAGTTCCAGTAATACATATTTTAGTCATTTATATTTTATGTATTATTCTTGAAAACTTTTTGCCCAGTCCATATAATTGTTTTTTTTTTTTCTTGTGTGCTTCTTTTTTTTCATTTATCCCATGGCGGCATTGGCATGAAATGTGAATTATAAACACAAAATGAATGAGGCGCGCACACAACAGACATCGAGGGGGTCAACAATGTAGTCAACATCCACCCACCCACATTCAGGTTTTTAGCAAACAATTCGTTTGAAATATATTTTCAAACACAAAATTCTATCGTTTCTAGATGTGTGGGATAGTACACGATAAAATCAGCTGATGGAAATGTTTGAATATTTTCCAAGACCGAGTGGTGTGCGGGATATAAAAACGTTTTACATAATTTTTATTTTACATATTTTTTATTTCATACTTTATGCTAATGGGGAATGACTGGGTATGAGTGTTACTCAGTTTTGCATGAAAATGATGTCGAAGATCCCTCTTTGGGCCTTCCCCTCTTACGACCAAAACTCGAGAATCTACTGCATTGCAAGTAGCAATACGCCAAAATATCGACTTTGAAACTTTCCAATTTTTGCGAGAATTTTTTTTTTTCAAATTTTCCGCTTTCCAGCTCAAAATTGACTAACATCAATTCAATTTTTTTAATTCCTGATATGTGATTTAAACGACAGATAATAAATACACCGGGGCCTTGAAGTGCGTCGTCTTGAGTTGTAGTCTTAAGGCATAATTACAGTTGGAAGTGTCCACAAATATATTTTGGCACTTTTCGTTAACATAAATTAGTCGTTGAATAAATACATGTTTATTTATAGAATAGTTAAATTTAAGCCATTTAACCTATGTTAGTATTAAGATTTGAATTAACAAATTGAAAATTTACGCCGCTTTTTAAATTGCAATTCAATTGTTTTCCCCTTGCGAATATTTCCCCAATAAATTAAATATCAATGTGCCTTGTACGAGGTGGCGCAAAAGTATATTTGACCAATAATCGGTCAGTGGCCTTGGCACGACGTGAATTTCGTCGCAGATTTACTGGACGTCCAACGCCTACTGGTGAAACACTCAACGTTTAGGCGCTCGCCTCGAAAAGACTGGCACAGCAAAAGATGCTGCCAGACCCCGGAGTATACGTTCTGTAGAGAATATTTCTCCTGTAGCCGAGGACGTGTCACGCAAATGAGTATCAGTCAACGGTCTTTTTGGTACAAGATTTGAAGATGTTTCCGTACAAAGTCGAAATGGTGCATCATCTTTTAGCTGCTGACAGCCAATAGGGTCTAACATACGCTCTAGTCATCCTTATCAACCACCAAGAAGAAGATGATTTTTCATCAAAAATAATCATGAGTAATGAGGCCCATTTCCATCTTAGCGGGTACATAAATAAGCAAAATTTACGCTTCTGGGACACTGAAAATCCGCGTGTAACACTCAAAGACCCATTACACCCTCTCATAGTCACTGTATGGTGTGCTGTTTTCGCTGGAGGAGTCATCGGACCTTTTTTCTTTCAAGACATCGCGGGCCATCGTTGCAAAGCAATGATCAATGACTTCTTTTTGCCCCAACTTGATGTGCTGGGATTGGAAAACATGTGGTTCCAACAGGACAGTGCAACGGACAGTGAAGTATGCAATTTTCCGGGAGCCTAATCTCCCGTTTTGGCGATTTGCACTAGCCAGCAAGATCTGAGCTGATTTAACCGTTCCAGGCTTCATTTTGTGGGGTTTTTTGAAGTCGCGGATTTATGTCAATAAGCCTCAGACTCTTTCTGCTCTTAAAGACAATAACAAGAATGATAGGTCCTATCGCCGGAAGTTTTGGGCAAGGTGATAGAAATTGCCAGAAAAAGGGCTCAAACGACAATAAACTGTGGCGGCGGCTATTTACATGACATCATATTCTCGCCTTGACGACGAATCAAAGTTTTTTCATTTTGTCTTAAATTACAGCCAAAAAACGTCGGAAGTTTACTTTTGTACCACCTTGCATATAGAAAAAGCGAATTCGATTTGCGTCGAGTTTCTCCGATCCATTAGCGATGCAAGTCGGGGCTATAGTGTACATCGATTTTATGACTATTTGGTGGGAATTATTACAAACACATTAACCGTTGCCTACTTTTTGGCTCCTATCATAATGTGAATTCGACATAGATTCTATGGGGGCAATTTCGGCTGTTGATGACGTAAGAGAAAAGAGAAAGGAAAATAAGCTCAAACCTTTGAATGGATATTCCAAAAATTTTTCTTTGGAAAATTCATCATAGAAACATAAAAAGTTTACTTTCTGATTATCCCTATGAGCGCCATCTACACCTGAATTTTATTAAGGTTCTAGAAGACAGTGTATACTTTTAGGCGTTTACATTTACAAGTATTTTTAATGTAAATAAGTGTTTTTCTTCCCCATTTATGTTAGCACGAAAATCTTTTTCCTTAAATTTTATTTTCATCTACTGCGCACAATAACTCAAAATCACCCGAAAACGTGGAATCACCCATATATGTATATTTAAAATGTATATAAGATTATATGTTTTTTGAAGAAAAATGCCTAATCCAATTTTCCGTTTAATATCAAATACAACAAATAAATATTTAGATATACGAATGAGATGTGTATTGAAAGGGGTCAGAGTTTCGAAATATTAATTTTTATTTGATGGAAAACGAAGCTGTTTAAAATGGAAATTATCAAGAAATTATAATTTCAAAAATTATTTTTGTATTAATTAATTTATGCTTGTTTTGTTGTTGTTGAAGATTCAAATGGGTGATCGCTTAGATTTGAGTATTTCCCCATTGACTTAACTTCATATTACTTTCGATGATAGAGAACAATTAAATTTCGTTTTTCTTTTCCTTTCCCCCAATTTGGGTCGACCCACCTTACTGTGTCACTGGTATGTTATGGTTTTAGACGACTTCTCTGCATATATATATTTCAACAAGTATTTTACGTCTACACCTACTAACAAATCATTTTAGATGGCTGACGGAGAGATTTGGCGATTTTGGCTGGCCATTGAAATTTAAACAAAGAAACCAAACGAAACAACAACAACATTAAAACATTCATTTTCCATTTCAATGATAAATTAGCACAAATTGCACAAAAATATTTGAGACACCCAAACAATTTTCGGCAGGCCAGCAGCCAGCCATATGACATTGAACACTGAGTTGGTGGATTAAATGTGAGCGTTTATAGGCTTTTTGTCCGGTCATTCCATATGGCAGAGGGAATTCTGGGAAATCACAAAGGAAATGTTTGCTTTCCATTCGAATAAAGGATATGAGATTTCCACTTCCGTTGCGAGTCAAGGCCACTAGCGAACATCAATCGTTTGTTATTTGTTTTGTGCTTTATTCCCTTTTACACTTTTCACATTTGATCTCTCTCTCTCTCTCTCGCTCGCTCTGTCTTCCTGTGTGCAACACTTTTGTCCGGTATCATCAAGCCATCTGACAGTTGAGTCGTTGAAAATAAACATAGGTTTTGATTTAATAACTAACATTTAACCCCCATGACCATTGGCCGGATTTGTCCGGCCACCTCCTTCTCTACTCATTTTCAAACTAAATTTCTGCATCCGTGTTGGGTCACTTGGTCATTGATATATCCTCTGTGAA
This sequence comes from Musca domestica, assembly GCF_030504385.1. Lineage (NCBI taxonomy): Eukaryota > Metazoa > Arthropoda > Insecta > Diptera > Muscidae > Musca > Musca domestica. The sequence continues at coordinate 578,030 of NW_026712223.1, read as the reverse complement.
CAAACAGTGCACAAGTGCAGTTCCCGCCCATATGGCCAGTAATAAGTTTTGCAGAAACAAATTAAACACTTCTTCCCCGCTGAAGACCCCCCCCCCCCCACACACACACACTGACGTTTAGCCACAACAATGCAGCTATTCACGACGACACGGCCAAAGTGCGAAAGTTGTTATTATGAATGGGCCAGTTTTGCCTGCCATCAACACCTTTTAATTTGCGCGGAAGTACATTTGCACATACCTCAGTGACACTTGTGCCTCCGCACACACGCACAAACACACCCTCGAAAAGTTACATAGAGGCACTTGCTGTAGTCGTTTAGTTGCTTCAGATAGTCAAACCATTTGAGGAACTATTCCTAGTCACTAAAGTTTGTTGTTGATGAATGGTTATATAAGTTGGCCATTTGAGTGAAGAGAAAAAGAAGTCCGGAAGGAAATTGAAAAGAGATAGAGAGGGACAAAAGAGAGGCAGACATTATGTGAGAAAATAACTCAATGCAGGGTTCAGAAAACATCAAAAGACGATATAAACCAGAATATACTGAGTGAAATCCTATTGAGATTGTTGGAAAAAGAATTAAAACGTGGATTTCGGTGAGCAAGATTTCGAATATTTTTGGTATTGAAAACGGGAAATTGATAACTGTACCAGCATATTGAGGGTGTTTAGAGGGTTTCAGACACAATTTCAAAAAGTATTAGCAGTAAATTGGCAGTTTGTGTTCACTGTGTGCAAGACAAATCTAATATTGACCTATATATAGGTACAAGTTTTGGTATGGATCCCAAGATATTCGGTATTTTGATGATATGTCAAACTTTTCTCCGGAATATTTTCAAATGGATACTACATCCTACTGCAGGATGTATACCGGTTGTTGAGGTGTCTGGTTCATGACATCTGCTGTATTTTTTTCATTCCCGGCGAATCGCTTGCTTGAGGGGAACGACATAATACTCCAGACACACTAGTCCAACGGATTGGTATCCGGCGATTTTGGTGGCCATTGTGAGCTGGAAATGAAGCGAGGAAGCTCATTTGTAACCATACTTGGGTGGCGCGTGCTGAGTGCGATGGTGCTGAGTTCTGTTGGAATGTCCAAGGTCTGCGGCCAAAATGTTTGCATGCCCAAGGCTTTAATACAACTTCCAGAATATTTTCACAGCATTTATTCTGATGCCACGGTCGATTAATACGAGCGGAGAGTGACCAACGGCTGTTATGGCGGTCCACACCATCACAATGGCCGGCGCTTGAGTTCTGATGGCCAATCGAACACAACCGGTGCACGTTTTCATCTGACCTCTTTGTCAAGTAAACACGATCATTTTGTTTGTTTACAAACTGCTCGACAACGAATGTTTTCTCATCGGAGAAAACCAAATTCGAAAGTTCACCATTTTCGGCCAAGCGAAGCAACAATTTAATTTCTTATGTCCGTCCAGTTCCCTGACGTCGGGCTACGCTACCAGTATCACGGTAACGAGCGATGGTACGTGACACAAAAGATTTATTCACATTTAAAAGCTGGAATGCTTTAACGATAGCCACTTGTGGTTTTCCAGCCAAATATAAAGAAATCACAGAAATAGTCAATTGGCCTCCCTACAATTCAATATAATTTAGATAGCACAAGTTACTTATAGAAAAACGGGATAGGATTGGACAATATCAATATAAATGTACCAGGATTGTTTGGGTTATATAGGGAGTCAATGAGTATTTGTATTTTGTAGTGTTATTTGTGTTCCAATTGTTTTCAACGGGTCTTTGGATTTCAAACCTTTAAAAAAATTTTTAAATTAAGTCGCATTTAAATCTTAATCCAACAGTTGTTTCCCGATCAAATCTCCTTTATAAGAATGTATTTGAAGTTTATGCAATGGAATTGACAATTTAAATCCACTGGGTTTACTTAATCCGCTGAACTGTAAAATTGATATTAGATTGCAATAATACTCACCATAACGCAATATTCATAATTTGTATGATTTCCGAACCATGTGTTTTTATCTCTCACTCCCTCTCTCTCTCTCTCTCTCTACTAATGTGCGCAGAGTCGTAGGGAATTCCCATGGAGCAATGATTTGGAGTGAAAAATATATGGTATTCCTGTTACCTCTTAAAAATCAAATACTCTCCGCAATTATAATTGCTGGTGCCTTTCAATGCTCACTTTAAAGATGTTTATTTATCAAAGTCATTAATCTTCTTTAACTTATCAAAGTGGGGGGATGGGATTTACTAATGCCGTCTAACAAAAAGAGTACAATTTTTTTGTGGGGGGGGGGGCAGTCATAAAGAATTCTTGGGTATTTTGTTTCAATTTAGCAAAATAGATATCCATTTATGTGTATCACACATACATCATTTTTCACTTTTTTGTTATCTTTTGAAAAAACTGTCAAATTTAATGACTTTCTAAGCTGCTCAAATTTGCTGCGAAATTATTTCATTGTTTCGAATGACACTTTTGTTGGCTCCAAACAAAAAAAAAAAAGAATGAAAAACCGAAATACCTTTGTCACGTTTCCTTTCAAATTGGCTTACATTTGAATCGAGTCATTGCTCTCATTATTTTGAAAATAATGAAGGTCATCATTCGACGCCAAGATATTGTAACCGGTTTCTTTGTTGTTGTCAGGAAAACTCCCCAACCACCAGAGAAATGCTCCACCCGCATTTCTGAGTAATACCTAGCTATGATGTGAATTTTGTCAGTACAACGGGAGGTCAAGGTTACACGTCATGTCATGCCAGCCAACATCTCCCACTCCCAGCATTCATATTTACCTACCCACAAAGGATGTTTAACTTCTAACTGTCAATGAAAGCTAAACATTTAAATATCCATTTAATGTAAAACAAAACAAAGCAAAATGAAATGAAAGATTACCACAAGGATATAAATGTGCCCATTTATCCCTTTCTTTAACTGAATGCAGATTGAGTCATAAAAATATTTATTAATAAAATCATATTAATCGCTTTATGGCCGATGTTATGGTCTGACAATAAAATATTAATGTAAAGTCTTTCAGACAGTGGGTGTCGAAAATTAGTTCATAGTTGGATTTTTTACGAATTGTTCTAAAAAAGGACCTTTTGAAAGGTAATGATAATTAAAATAAAAAAATTAATGACCTGGCGGTTTCTAGTCGAGTATTAAAAAAACACGAGTAAAGAAAGGGGCCGACTTTATGATAACCTACACCCCTTTGCATTAAATTTGCATATACAGGGTGAGATGAAACAACGGCAACCAACTTCAGACTGCTGTTATTCTTAAGCCACTCATCCGACAGCTGTTAAAATTATTCCAGTGAGAGCTCCTTATATTATTTACAAGCGTACAAAGGCATTTTGTTGAGAATTTTCCAGAAAAGAAGTTATTCGTGATGGATTTCCAGTGTAAAAGTGTGATTTCCTTATATTTGGCGGGAATACAACATTTAAATGTGAATAAATCTTTGGGGTTTCGTATCATCGCACGTTACCGTGATACTGGTAGCGTAGCCCGACGTCAAGGAAGTGGACGGTGGAAAACAGCAACATCAGCAGAAATGGTTCGAAAATAAAGAGGCGACTTGATCGAAACCCGCGTTGAAGTGGCCGAAAAATGGCTCATGAGCTGAACATATCGCAATATTCTATTCGACAAATATTTAAAAATGAGCTCGGGGTAAAGCCATTGAAATTCCAAAAAATGCAAGAACTTACAACGCAACAGAAAAAAATATACTCAAAAGAGCTAAAGAGTTGCTTCGCTTGCCGAAAGTGGGGAACAGCCGAATTTGGTTTTCCCTGATTTGTTGTCCAGCAGTTGTAAACATACAAAATGATCGTGTTTTCTTGCCAAAGAGGTCAGCTGAAAATGTGCACCTTCGGTTGGCCACCAGAACTCAAGCGCCGGCCATGGTGATGGTGTGGGCCGCCATAATAGCTGATGGTCGCTCTCCGCTCGTATTTATCGACCGAATATTATCGCGAAAATATTCTGGAGGGTGTATTAAAGCCTTGGGCACGCAAACATTTTGACCGCAGACCTTGGACATTCCAACAAGACTCAGCACGCGCCACCAAGAATTGTTACAAAATGAGGTTCCTCGCTTCATTTCCAGCGCACAATGGCCACCAAAATCTCCGGATACCATTCCGTTCGACTATTGTGTTTGGAGTATTTTGGAAAGCAAGGTTGACACAAAAAATTCCAAAGTCTCGATCACCTCAAGCAAGAGCTTCGCCGGGAATGGGCCAAAATACCGCAGAGCAACATTCGGGCAGCGTGTGACGGTTTCGTTGGCCGTTTGAAGGCCATAATTCGTGCCAAAGGTGACCAATTCGAACAAATCTAAACTTATGCTAAAATTTGGTGCTATTTCCGACATTTCCGACAATGGCATATGAGCATCATACAATTTACAATTTTTTTTTTCTAAATGTGTCCGTATCAAAATCGAAAATCTTATATTTTATTTCTTCACATTTCGTTTTCCGACATAGTTCATTTTTTGTTACCACCTTTCGACACCGACTGTATGATTAATGTCTGCTCTACCCTCTCCCGGTGGTTATGGTAAATGTCACACAAAAAACCTACCTACCTACATATGAATATTGCTCATACAAGTCCATAAAATAAATAATTATAATTCATTCATTCATTCATAGTTAAAGAAAATCAAAAGCTTTTGTTCTTCAGCGATTTTTATTATAAGCTTAATTTTTGCAAGCTTTTTTTGTGTTTTTGGCTGGAGCAACGAACAATGAAATGCTGATGAAAAGAAATTGTTTGGGAACAGTCGAAACTCTCTGTGCTTACTTTAGTCCCACTCAAAGGGAGAGCTTTTGAGTAGAATTCCTTAAAAGGTTACCATGGCGAATGAGTGAGAGTAACTCTGCCGCCAAGATATGGCTCTCTCCCTTTCTCTGTGCACTGGTGGTTGTGTGTGTTGGTGAGGGGTTTTTGCATATCCAATCAAACTTTTAGTCCTTAATGGCTCGGCTAACGGTAAAAATGTGATAACTCGATAACGGTGCACGCGTCTTTGTTGTTTATAATTGTAGCGGTTTCTCATGATTTCCTTATTTCTAATTTTAACTTCAAAACAAGCAGACCAAAGCGAAAACAAAAACGAACGCCGAGCGACAGAGTAAACAAAGTAAAAATAAATAAATCCCCATTTGTTTTTGAACAATCACCCAATCCTAGCCTTTCCAAAAATTATTAAAAAAATATTAAGCCAAGAAAATTGTTAACAAAAAATCAAGAAAATCTTTAGGAAAAGGACATTGCATGTTGGCCGTGCCATAAGCGGTGTGTGTCTCTGTGTGTGTGTTCCTCCGTTCATCGATGTGTGTATTGAGCAAGCTGTGATATAACAAATTTCTGTTGTGTTTGTGTGTGTGTGTGTTGGTGCGTATTTGATTCCTCTTCAATAAAGGCTATGAGAAAAATGTGTGGCGTTTAAAGGCAAAATAAAAACACACAAACGGTAGCGGCGGGTGTGAGAGTGTCAACAAAAATCAGCATTTATCCATCCCCCCTCCCCCATTGGACAGTTCCAGGGAAGAGGAAGAAGATTTGCCATTAAATTCCTGCGAACGAGCGAAAGAAACATAAAATGTATGTATCATAAAGAGATTTTCATTTCCTAGCAAAAGAAAAGCAAAAACAAAGACCAAAAAAAAAAAAAAAAAACAATAACAAATTTCTCGAGGGATAAGCGTTGCAATGGAATTTGATTAGCCCCCACTGCCGCCGCCACCACTCCACTCCCAGCACCATCGAACTGCTGCAGTGCATTGTGAAACGCATGCACTTTTTGTCCCTGGAAAATGCATTGAAAACTCTGCAGAGAAAATAGAAACGTTAGTCAAGGTGAAATTTCCCATGAAAGGGAATCTAAAGCAAATACCGAATGGATGCTGATGCTGTGGCGTTGGCGGCGACAACGGCAAAAACCATTTCCCAGTTGTTTCAGGTTGCCGTTGCCGTTGTTGTAGTTCTTGTTATTGTTCTATTGTGGTCCATGGCAGTGCTGGGCGGAAAACAAATCCTTAACATTTTGTTGCCCGCAAATTCTGTAAATTCTTCGTTTCAACCTTAATTGTGTACTTGACAAAAAAATTTGCGACTTTCTTCTTTTTTTTTTTTGAAAAGAGTCAACGCAATTTTAGAACTCAACCATTTCCCGGTTAACGGATAAGGGGCTGTCGAGTATCTTCAAGTGCGGGTCTTTGCATTACAAAGTTATTTTTCCAGGGTAATAGGAAAATGGTTACAGTGGGACTTGATTGCCATGAAATTTAAGAGATTACAATTTTGCAGACCATTTTAAATTGGTTACAATTCGGAAATGTCAAAGAGTTTTAAAATATTGTCAATACAAACATGTTCCACTGTGTATGGCAATCATGATTAGATTGTGTCGTTTGAAAACAAAACAAATATAAATATAAATTTTTGTGATTCAACCAACTAGCCACATTTGTGATAACATGGCCAATAACTGATAACTGAAATTTCAAATTAACAATTACGCATCAATATTCGACCTGCTGTTTTTTAGGAATAATCACAAACTTGATACGAACTAAAAATGTTTACCAAATAAGGAAATAAGAATCGCTTGGATTTGCCTTTGGGCGTCTATCTCGCCATAAAAAAAACTCTAGGGTCAGACGGCCTTATGTGAAATTTACTATCAAACGCGGAGGACATTGCTAATCCTTTCTATCTAACAACATAGCAGTGGGTTGGAATAGATATAGAAAGTTTTTTTCTGCTTAATGCAGCAGAACGAGGCTATGAAAGACAATAAGCTGTCGACCAAAATATGGATCTGCCTTTATTCAGGTTAAACGATAGGAAGTCCAATCGGTATATATTTTCCAAAAAAAAAAAAATATAGATAGCTTTAATATACCTTATCCTTATATGATTATAATTCACCTTTCTGACTAACGGGACGATCTACAGATACCGCCTTTTGTAAGGATTAAATATAAAAAAAAAATATATACCCCGGCCTTTTTTCCAAAAATGGAGCGATCTTTTTATAAAAAATCTTAGCTATAGCAAATTGTGACGACAAAAATGAGATTTTCGAGGTAAGTTCTCCCAAAATATCCAAAAAGTACCAATGGCGCCCAATGATTCTCTTTAAAATTGATTGAATGCTAACATTTGATTGCTTGATTTTGAAGGATTATCTACGGATTTAACCACCGATGTAATCGGGCTCCCTGAACCCCATTCTGGTTAAATTGGTGGTTAAACCCAGAGATGATCCTTTAAAATCAACCAATCAAATCTTAGCATTCAATCAATTTTAAAGAGAGTCATTGGGCGCCATTTGTAATTTTTAGATATTTTGGAAGAATTTAGCTCGAAAATCTCATTTTTTGTTGTCACCATTTGCTATAGCCAAAATTTTTTATAAAGAGACTATTCCATTTTCCGACAGAAGGTGAGATAAAAAACTGCAACAAAGTCAAACGCCATAATTTTTACATTATTTTTTTTTTTTATTGAATGAAAGCAAAAAATATAGGCAATAACATCAAATTTTAGAATAAATTTAGATTTGTTTGTTGTTAGTGCCAACCTTGTTTTCCGAACAACAAACAACAACCTTTCCAGACACAATAGTGCAACGGATTGGTATCCGGAGATTTTGATGGCCATTGTGCGCTGAAGTTGAAGCGAGGAGCCTCCTTTTGGAACCATTCTTGGGTGGCGCGTGCTGAGTGCTATGTTGGAATGTCCAAGATCTGCGGCCAAAATGTTTGCGTGCCCAAGGCTTTAATACACCCTCCAGAATATTTTCGCGATAATATTCGGCATTATTTCTGATGATGAAAAATTTTCACTCGATTAATACGAGCGGAGAGCGACCATCGGCTTTTATGGCGGCTCTCACCATCACCATGGCTGACGCTTGAGTTCTGGTGGCCAACCGAAGGTGCACATTTTCAGCTGACCTCTTTGGCAAGTAAAAACGATCATTTTGTTTGTTTACAAACTGCTGGATAACGAATGTTTTCTCATCGGAGATCGGAGAAAACCAAATTCGGCAGGTTCACCACTTTCGGCCAAGCGAAGCAACTCTTTAGCTCTTTTGATTTTATTTTCTTTCTGTTGCCGTGCACTTTTTGGAATTTCCATGGCTTTACTCCGAGCTCATTTTAATTATTTGGCGAATGAGATATTGCGATATGTTCGGCCACTGCGACGCGGGTTTCGATGAAGTCGCTCCTTTACTTTTCGAACCATTTCTGCTGATGTTGCTGTTTTCTTCCGTCCACTTCCTTGACTTTGGGCTACGCTACCAGTATCACGGTCACAAGCGATGGTACGAGACACAAAAGATTTATTCACATTTAAATGCTGGAGTGCTCTAACGACAGCCACTTGTGGTTTTCCAGCCAAATATAAAGAAATCACACTATCCCGCTTCAATTCCATCATTTTTTTTTTTTCTGGAAAATTCTCACCCAAATGCTTTTGTACGTTTGCAAACAATATAATGAGCTGTTACTGGAATAATGTTAACAGTTTTCGGACGAGTGGCTTACAAATGACAACAGTCTGAAGTTGGTTGCAGTTTTTTCATCTCACTCTGTATATTTGTAAGTCAATAACTTGTGTTAGGTTATAAGAGCACATCACCTGAACTGCAAAATATGTATATTCCCAGGTGTCGCAATAATATTAAATTTGTCCCTTAACAACACCCTAATGTACTTTAAAGTTTCCTCTACACATACATACATACATATGTGCCATCCAAAATTGCTGTGGGTGGTCGGTCTATGGTTATGCTATGGCCCACTTTATGTCACAGAGGTTCATTTATTATATTTTGTTTTCTTTTTTTTTTTTTCATTTTTTTCTGTTTGGGTGCCAAAGCAGCAACACTTCACCACATTGTATGTGTTTACACCGGTTGCAGGCGATGACGCAAAGAAAAAAACCGCCAACCTCACGTGTTTCATTTACAGGAATTTCCGCTCCATTTCCCTTTGGAGCAAAAAAAAACTGTTCATTCCTTTACTTTGGGGTTTTAGGTTAAACGCGAAAAATGTGTTCCATCGAATGGGGGAATTTACATGAGTAATACATATTTTTTTTGGGGTAACATGCATGTGGAACGGGTCATAAAAACAATGTTGTAATATTTAATGGTTATAACTTATGCTCTGTTCTAAAACCTGCAAGGATCTACTAGTTTTGCAATTTTTTCATAAAGGTAATATTGGTTATCTTGCAGTTCTGGAAATGAGAAATAATGTGTCTACTTATTGTGTAGTATCTCATATTAGATATCATATTACAATTGCTCTGTTCCCAAAAACTTGAGAATCCACAATTTTTGCATTTTTTTTTCAAATTTTTACTTTAAGAATTTGAAAAATTTCGCTATTTTTTTCCTACGGGAATACAGAAGATATCAACCTATATAAAAGATTAAAGATTTTTAAGTTCTCTTTTTTTTAATTTTTGGAAATTTTTAATACCCCATTATGCCGTTCCACCTCAATGTCGCCACCCTTCAGTTCCCAATGAAAGTGCCCAAGTTAATGGCATTCAAGGGAGTTTGCCTCCACATATTCGTTTTATTTTCTTTTTTAAAAAAAAACAAACACACATTTTTTGTTAGTCATTTGACATGCACACGAAATGCGACCAATTTAATTTCACCCCCTCCTCCTCCACACGCATTGAGGGGTTGCCAATGGGCCGAAAAAAATAGTTGGCGGACTCCCTGAACAATGGCACTTTAAAATATACATATCTGTATATATTGTGTGTTGGGGAAATCTACATTTGACACTATGACACAAAATTCTACTTTTCGTCCATTGTTTTTGGGAAGCAAAACAACAACAAACAACTGGAAGAAAGTTGGGGAGGTGTCAACTATTTGTTGGCATGCGTTTCAAAAGTGGAAGGATTTCCTTTTGAGTTTTAAAAAAAGGAATTCTAGGAAAAAAATGTGTGCCACAGAATTGAATGTAGAGTAGAATTTAAAATTTAAAAATACTTTGGCTTGTAGAAATCTATGGAAAAACAAGTAAGGAAAAGTTAAAAGTCGGGCGGGGCAGATTATATGATACCCTACACTACTATGCATAATTAGTTGAGCTCCCATAACAAAATAATTTATTTGAAGTAGATCATACCATCTATCAACATTTAGCTTTAGAGCAGGTTTCAGAGGGAATTAATATATGGGGGGCATATTCAATTCCGAATCGATTTTCCCAACATTTGACGGAGATAGTTTTATCTTTTATAACAAATAACATTGCTATTGAGTGCATGATATCGCTTCGATATGATTATATTAAAAATACATATATCGGTGCCGAATTCAGTCAAATGGAAACGTACGTCCCGAAATACACTCCACTTGGACTGATATTAGCCATTATTTGCACAATAAACCTGAAATCGGATGAAGGATATATATGGGAGTTATATCTTAGCTGATCTCGATAAATTTTGGCGAAGGTATTTCCGAGCTCTATAAGATATCTGGTACCAAATATCATTGTTCTCAAATGCATATTACGAATTAGAGGGACTTAAAGGCCAAATCGGATGAAACATATATATATGAGAGAGCTACATCTGAACCGATTTTCACCAAATTTGATATACTTACTTCTAGACCGAATTCAGTTGGATGAGCCCAAATTAAGGTCATTTGGACTGATATTGAGTATTTGGTGCACAATTAACCCAAAATTGGTTGAAGATATATATGGGAGCTATATCCAAATCTGAACCGATCTTGATACAATTTGGTAGAGGTATTTTTGGGCTGTATCTGATATCTGGTACCAAATATCACAGTTGTTGAGTGCATATTACGACTGTGAGGACTTAAAATCTCGATTCGGATGAAACATATATATGGGAGCTATATCTATATCTGGACTGATTTTCACCAAGCTTGATGTATTTGCTCCTAGATCGAAATTGATCGAATGTACCAAAATTCAGGTCATTTGGACTGATATTGGGCATTCGGTGCACAATTAACCCGAAATCGGTTTAAAATATACATATGTGGGAGCTATATCCAAATCTGAACCGATCTTGATAAAAGGTATTTTTGGGCTGTATCTGATATCTGGTACCAAATATCACAGTTGTTGAGTGCATATTACGACTGTGAGGACTTAAAATCTCGAATCAGATGAAACATATATATGGGAGCTATAGTTATATCTGAACGGATATTCACCAAATTTGATGTGCTTGATTCTAGACCGAGTTCGGTTGTATGTGCCAAAATTCAGGTAATTTGGGCTGATATTGGTCATTTAGAGCACAATTACCCCAAAATCGGTTGAAAATATATAAGGGAGCTATATCTAAATTTAAACCTATTCTCCCCATTTTAAATAGGGCTCGTCTTTGGGCCAAACAAATATTGTTTGGAAAATTTAATGTCAATCGGATAATAAATACGACCTGTATTTTGTTCACAAGAATAAATGAACGGACGGACTGACATGCATAAATCGACTCAGAAAGTGATTTCGCTTCCTTCTCTATATTATAAACAAATGCACAAAGACATAATACCCTTACCACCATGTGGTGTAGGGTATAAATTTATGTGCACCGAGGTAGCCCATCTGCCTCAACACAATTAATCTTTGGGAAAGAGATAGACAAAAATTAGAGAATTTCGTAAAAACATATTTTAATCTCACTAAGTGAGAGTCATATGGAAAGTGACTTCTTTCATTTTATATTTACGAGTACAATTTTCATAGCATACTTTCTAGAGCTATTTAAACTTAGAGGTTAAAAACTTAAGACAGTGCCTAAAAGTATACTTTACAAATACAAAAGATAAATATGGAAACAGTAATTTTACATAATATTCTAACCTGATGTGTAAACTTGGCTTTAGAAAACCCATAGGTATATTCCTTAATGACTTGGTGATTCAAAATTATTTCATTGGAAATGAAAATAATTCCCCTCCATCGCAATTATCCAGGTAATTTGAGACTTAATTATTTTGGGAAATTTCGTGAATATTTGTTTCTCTTCATTGGCAGCTTATCCTACCAAGGAATCTCTTATTTGCTGCGTTAATATTGTGATTAACCTCATGAAACCCAGTCATTAAACAAATTTACCAAATTGCCACTAATATTTCTGGTCATTGACTTAACTTCACAGGAATTCGCAAACTTGGGACACCAAAAAAAAAAAAAAAACGCCATAATTCGAAGGAAATAATTACCTGCAAATGTGAGCACGTGGTAAGGTAGCTTTCTTTTTAAATTCAGCATGCTTAAACAAGTTTTTTTCTTCAATATGAGAAAAAGGACACGTATTTCGCCTAGCCAGCATGCCTGAATGGTGGCCTGTCAAGATCCTGGCCATCGTGTGAGCCTCTTTGGTGCTTCATTAAATAGTTTTTTTCTTCTTCACCATTTTTGTTTTCTTTTCCCAGGCCTATGGGGACTCATGTGTCAATAATGAAATGCTTGGCAAATAATACGTTTTCACTACCCCTGCTTGCTGTGAAAACAGAGCGAACAGAGAGTGGAAAGCGAAGCCATTTCCCCATTAAAACCCCATTAAATGCCATTTAATTGCAACGTGGAAAAATGTTTGCAGCCAGCCAGCCAGCCATGGGTGTTAAATGCCTTTGAAATTGGAAACTTCTAATGAATTTCCCGCCATTAGAGAAGTGTTGCCATTTCCCCCTTCTCTTCCCTTTCTTCTAGGCTTTGGTTCGTGCCATGAGTTGCTGGCTCTTGGCAAATATTTTGCATTTATCAAAAATTACATTTCTTTTTATCTGTCAGACAGAATCTTGATTGTTTTAGTTTCTGCTTTTGTTTTTTCTATTTCAATATGGCATGTCAAAGCAGAACCATCCACCGGAATCATTAAGAAAATAAAATAGCTATTGAGTCATTACGATTACTTGAATGTTTTGGCGCGCTAAAAACAACAACAACAATGAAGATGATGGCAGCCATGCCAGGCTAGGGAGAAGAGCGGCATGTCATGACGTATGATTGATTTTAATATAGCTGTGAAATAATTTTTGCTCCTCCATCAGGCTTCATTGACTTATTGATTGGTAATGGTTTGTGGGGAGAAAACTTTCCTTGTGTATGAAGACAACAACTTCCAATATCCCAACATTTTCCAAAGGCAGCGGAAAACTTGCTTTTGTATTTCATTGTCCTCTGCCCCTCTCATCGATTACTTGATGACTTTTATTGATTGGCAAATGTCTTGACAATTGTCTGCCCTGCTCGTGGAAGCATTCACAATGATATGTACATATGTAAGCCGGTATGTTTGTAGGCATGTACTTGTGTCACAATAACGCCGCTGATGGTTGGCTGTCTGCAACGTGTCGTTAATTCTCAGGCCGTTAAATTAATTGCTATCCGATAATTTAGCTTCACATTTGATTATCCATCGATCGGGTCGTCCATCCAACCATCCATCTGAAATGACAACCATAAAGAAATAATCTATTAATTAATAATATTATGTTTTTTTACATGAGTGTCATTCGCACTTGAAAGACATTTGCGCGGCGGACACATGGAAGAATTATTAACTGAATTAATATTTCAAACTTCAGTCGAGAAATGTGGCCAGTGTCCCAGGAAAATATACTCAATTACAGATATTTTGTTATATCAAAAGGATCATATAATAGTAGCGGTCAGCAAGGAAATATCACAAATGTAGACATTGTTTCAAAGCTTCCATCTCTGGCGCTGGGAACGATTTTTACCAATAAATGATTGGAAATACTCAGGGACCTTTAGAGCTTAAATAAATTTGTGGAATTTTCGATTGTTGCGGACAATACCTCGTATTTGTATAAGATTTTTTTTTTTTTTTTTTTTGTACTTCATACGTTGTCAAGTGTGTTGGTGGAACACGAAGTGTTCATTCACCAGTGCTAGTTGTTGGTTACTTGAAACCATATAAAAGTACTCTCTTTATTTCTCTTCTTTTTACATGAGGATACATATGTGTTAGTGCATCTAAGTATACATGAATATACGTATAAACAAAGCTTTTGTTTTTTTTTTTTTTTTTGAAAGGAGTGTAGCAAAACAAAACAAGAAAAGCAATATTTTGATTTTGACAGGATAAAAAGATTAATTGATTTCATAAAACAATTTTACATTTGCTAATGAAATTCAGGAGATCATCTATGAGTTGAAAATCTTTGGCCATGAGGACATCCGGTAAGTTATTGTGTGTTTTAAAAAGGTTGTGTTCATTTCTTTCTCTATTAAATTTCTTGCAGTGGAAGATAATGTGATTTTCATCCTCGATCACATTGCAGGTCTCGCATAAACTGGAGTTGGAAATACCAACACGGTGAAAATATTTTTTGGTATATGTATGTCCAGTAAAAAGTCTATTAATGATTTTTATGTTTTCAGGTTTCATGCTAGAGTTTTTATACCATGGTTGTTTGGGAGGATTTGGGAAGAAGCGGAAGAAATAAGATCCTTTGTGCAGAGAAGTTTCTTTGAAACGTTCAACAAAATCGTTCCAGAGATTTGCTTCAATCTTTTGGATTGCATCTGTGACCGAGAGTTCATATGGTATAACACATCCAGCTTCCGTAGCTTGTTTTGCATAGAAATCGGCAGTTTCATTTAAGGAAATTCCAACATGTGATGGAACCCAAATAAAAGTCACTTTGCATATAGATGAGTTATTAATTTTTGTATTATGTTGTATGTGGTGTAATTGTTGGAGGAGTTATCTTGTAAAAGAAGACACGCATTTTTACTGTCTGTGAAGATCGCAGCCATGCTGATTCCGTCTTCAATTATTATATCTATAGCTTTTTCTATAGCTCGTAGTTCTCCAGCTAGAGAAGATAACTTTTCTTCGATTTTAAATAAGAAGTTCTGACTTGAGGATATGTTACAGACAGCGCATCCTGTGTTATTATTTGTTACCGAGGCATCTGTTGCCCAAATGGAAACCCCTTGAGATTTTAGCTCGTTAAACATTTTGCGAAAATGAGATTGTATGCACTCAGAAGCAACATCATTTTTTGAGAAATTAAAAATGTTTAGTTTTGTCTCAATTTTTGACGATTTTACGTTGTAACCAATTCTTGTTTTATCAAATATGTTTTTGAAATTGTTGTAGACGTATCCAATGCTCGTTTTCTGAGATGAGTTCGTTGTGAAGTAATCATATAGAGAAAGATTATAAATTTTTAATCTTAACAACTCTTTAGCCGCAAGCTGTTGGGCTCTTAAATCCGTTGGAAGAATACCAGCGAGAGCACATACAACATGATTTGGCGTTGATGGCACCAGTCCCAAGTTTCTTCTTAAAAGTTGATTTTGAAAAGAAGTTAATTTTTTATTTATGTATGCTGGTCTGTGAGCCATTGATGATATTGCATATTCTGTCTTGGAAAAAATCAGAGATTTACTTAAATTTACTGCTTTTGCTGGATGTAATCCTTTCTTTGGGCCAGTTACCATCTTTAGAGCGTTTAAAGTGTTTTTGCAAGATAGTATCACCTCATCGTAATGTTCTTTCAAGGACAGACTGTTTTTAATGTGTCTACCCAAAAATTTTATGGATGTTACAACTTTAACCTGGTTTCCATTGATCATGACATGAGGTTTCTTACGGCCTCCTTTGGCAACATACATAACAGCTGTTTTTTCTATATTGACGCTAAGGTTTAATTTCATAAGTAAGTTGACGAAATTACTTGCTTTTTTTTGTAAAATTCTATTTGCCAGATCAAAGTCGAAGTCGTGAACTAATAGAATGAAGTCATCAGCGTATTGAAAAAGATTAGTGTTCCCATCTGAAATACCATGCAGGCCTAGTGTGTATAAATTAAACAGAGTTGGGCTTAAACAACTTCCTTGAGGAATGCCATTGTAAATATTTAGCAGGGAGTTTCCCATTCTGAGTGTTCTTTTGCATAGAAAGTTTAGGATCCAAGTTCTGATTTGCTCGGGAAAATCCAATTGTTGCAAGATCATTCGTAGACAGCTGATGTCTACACATTCATAGGCCTTAGATACATCCATTGATAGTATAACAACTTTCTCATTTCTTTCCTTGTGAAAGTTTATTGTGTGAAGAATGTCGTTGATGCATGTTGATGTAGATACGTGTTTCCTATAGGCATATGATCTATGTGGAAGCAATTTGTTATCATCAATATAGAGATTTAGGCGTTGCTTTACCATTAGATTTATTATTTTTGCAAAAACAGAAATCAAGGCAATTGGCCTGAAATTAGTTGGAATATCCAGATCTTTGTCTTTTTTGGGAATGGGCACAATTTTGATTTCTCTCCATTCATCAAGATAATTGCAGTTTCTCCATAATTTATTATATGCGACTAAAAGATGGTGTTTGGATTGTATGGAAAGATTATTTACCATTTCATATGTTATGCCATCCAGGCCAGCTGCAGATGGCTTCTTCTTCATATCAAGAACTTTTTGTAGCTCTGCAAATGAAAAAACATCGGATTTTTTTAAGTATTCGTCATTGAAATATTTTGATTGTTATTTGGAACTTGGTCCTTCAAATGTTGTAGAAAGACGATATTGTTGTCGGAACACCACTTTGAATGAGTTTGATTTTCAAAAAAGGACTTACATCCCTTGATGTAGCGGAAAAGAGACTTTGAGTTTGAGATGGTGTTTAACTCATTGATTTTGGAAACTTGTGCAAGGGCTTTGGCTTTTTTAACGGCATTTCTGAAATTATTTTTAGCTTCTATAGCATTTAAGGCATTTTCAGTATTTTTATAGCTTTCGAACTTTTTCTCAGCGGCATCTTTGAGACGAAGTAATCTTTTTAGATCCTCGTTCCACCATGAATTGAATTTTGTTTTCGGTCCAATAGCAAAAGTAGAATTCTTTACTTGATGACTTAACTCTGATTGTATTGTATGCATATCCGTTCCTATATGAAGATTGCATATATTATTCAAAAGGTGTTTTTTTTTGCAAGAAAGGTTTTTTCTTTATGTTTAATATTACTAATATCTAGTAGTATTGGCTTATGATGACTACCACCGATAGTAATGTTTTGCACCTTCCATGTAAAATGGTATGCCGAGTTAGTAAAAGTGAGATCCAGGACAGAACCAGGAGAATTGTCATACAAATTTTTCTTGAAAGTTGCAGAACCATCATTAATGCATCGGAATATTGAACCATCAAACAAAGTTTTCACAGTCGAACCACGAACAGTGTCAAAGATATCTCCGTAATCTCTGCATCTTGCATTAAAATCTCCAGCTATGAACACGTTTGGTTTTCCTTCAAGCAGTGTAAAAAGTTTAGATAATTCTCTCTTTAAATGATTGGATTTAACAGAATGAGGAAAATATACTGATACGAAGGTGAAATTGGGGCATAGATTAGTGGTTTCACAGACCAAAATGTCCAAATCCGTATTGAAAGAGATTTTTTTCATAAAAATATTGTTCTTATGTAAAAAGGCTACACCACCATAATTATCGCTTCGTTTTTTGCAAATCAAATTGTAATTCCTTAGGAAAGAGTTGTTATTTTTTTCGTTGACATTAAAAATTTCACTTAGTATACAGATGTCCACTGATAAATTATTTATGTATAATTCGAGATAGTTTTTGTTTTTACTAAGACTTTGAATGTTGTACTGCAAAATTTTCATTGTTTTTATTTGGGGGAACTTGAGAGTTTCCTTCTGAAGCTATCTTTAGTGCACTTGCAAAACAGTTTAACATGTCTAATCCTTCACTGCAATTGGCCTCTGATAAAATAATTGCCATTTGATTTGTAAAAGATGATATCATTTTTTCATATTCCGTAACTTTAGAAAAATTTCTAAAATCATATGATGGTTTGCTGGGAGTTATATTTTCTTCGTCTCCTGTTACGTGGATCCGTTTCGGAACCGAAGATACCACTTTACTATATTTAGTTTTTGTTAATTTCCGATTTAGCTCCTCATCCAGTGATTTGCGTACAGGCTTAGTCATTGTAGAAATCAAAGGAAAATCGTTCTCATATTGTGGGTCATCAAAAATTGCATAATAATTGGGCTTGCTTTTGCGAATAATTTCATTTCTGGACAAATTTGAGATAGCCATGGCCTCCCTAATATTTTTTTCCTCGGTGTACTTGGGACATTTTTTTG
The DNA here is from genome assembly GCF_030504385.1 of Musca domestica. Taxonomy (NCBI): domain Eukaryota; kingdom Metazoa; phylum Arthropoda; class Insecta; order Diptera; family Muscidae; genus Musca; species Musca domestica. The sequence goes on along the minus strand of NW_026712223.1, from coordinate 559,821 downwards.
ATTCCATGGCATTATGTTTATCGTCGTTACATAAAATACATCTGGGCATAGAACAAAAGTTATTGCATTTAGTGGTTGAGAGACAAAAGTCGCATTTTAATTCGCCACAATTATTAGGACAATCTATCTTCCTTCCACAGTGAAGACATCTTTTATATGATCGACATCTAATTGCAATGTGGCCCAGACGGCCGCAGTTTTTGCAAAGACGTGTAGGTGGGGTATACAATTCACATTCAGCTAAACAATTGAACATTCGTATTTGTTTTACCATGAAGTTCGCTACAATTCCTATTTTAATTGTTTGTGATGGGACGTATTGTCCATTTTCGTTCTTATAATTGAATCGGTATACAGACACCGCTTTAAAATCATTATCGCTGTTATTGATTTGATCTATGATCATTTTGCCGCTGAAAAAAGTAGGTACCGATTTTACAACATAAAATTTTTGCACAAATGTATCCGGTATAAATGCATTAAGGCCAATTTGCTTTACTTTCGAATCCAAAACAAAACTATTCGCTGAATCGCTGTTGTTGAAAGTTAAACGGAAAGTCTTGTATGCTATGTTTTTTGAAACAAAATGATAATTTATGTTTGCATTAGTTAGCTTTGCATATAAATGAAGCTCAGAATTTTTCCTCTTTGAGCTGATGGGTTCATCAGTCTTAACTAATACATAAAAAGGACCAGGATGCAGTTTGTTGTAGAGAATCTGTGTATTTTGATATGTTTTGTAGTTGTGAAAATCTTCTTGATTGGTGTTAGTTGTGGCCGCTATGGGAGTGGGATGGTTGGAGTGTGAGTTGTTGGGATGAATGGATTGTGAAATGATGGATTTATCGGTGTTGGCGCTATTGTTTGGATTATTGGGATTGGATCTATTTGTGTTGGAAATAATGGTATTGGGATAATTGGTAGTGGGGTTATTAGTATTTTTAGAAATAATTTCATTTGTATCATTGTTTTGATGACTGGTGTCTTCAGTAACTTGTGCAGCTGTAGATGTTGTTGGTGTTGGTGAACTCGTTTCCGAAACAAAAACCATTTTGTTTTTTATTGTTGTTGGTGTTTGAAGATTTTTAAACTTCTTGCTGTCCGGGTTACTTCCAGCCTCATATTTCCTCCTCGGCAAAAAACGAGGAGGTGGGTCCTCGTCATCCATCCGGTGAGTTGGAAAAACACTTTTCTTCAGAAAAAGAAATTGTTTCAATAATATAAAAAGAAACCAAAAAACGATTTGTTTTGTATGAAAATGTTACTGCAGTGTGTGTGTATGTGTGAGTAAACAAAAGACAAAGCAAAAAAGTCTTGGTTGCGACCGGCGCGAAAAAGTCTATCGTCAACAAAAGTTGAATAGCGACTGTACGTTGTATAAGATTTATTGGTCTTTTAACGATTTGCCAATGAATTCCAGAATAGGGACATGTAGATCGACTTTTAATTAACCGATTAATTCATGGTACAATAATATGAGGTAGAATAAAGCACAATAGTCCAACGGATTGGTATCCAGAGATTTTGGTGGCCATTGTGCGCTGAAAATGAAGCGAGGAACCTCATTTTGTAACCATTCTTGGGTGGCGCGTACTGAGTGCAATGGTGCTGAGTCCTGTTGGAATGTCCAAGGTCTGCGGGCAAAATGTTTGCGTGTCCAAGGCTTTAATACACCCTCCAGAATATTTTCGCGATAATATTCGGCATTTATTCTGATGCCACGGTCGATTAATACGAGTGTAGAGCGACCATCGGCTGTTATGGCGGACCACACCATGTGTTGCGCCATGGCCGGCGCTTGAGTTCTGGTGGCCAACCGAAGGTGCACATATTCAGCTGACCTCTTTGGCAAGTAAACACAATCATTTAGTTTGTTTACAAACTGCTGGACAACGAATGTTTTCTGATCGGAGATCGGAGAAAACCGGCAGTTCACCACTTTCGGCCAAGCGAAGCAACTCTCTAGATCCTTTGAGACTATTTTCTTTCTGTTGCGTTGTAAGTTCTTGCACTTTTTGGAATTTCAATGGCTTTTCTCATTTTTCAATATTTGCCAAATGGAATATTGCGATATGTTCATCTCGCGAGCCACTGCGATGCGGGTTTCGATCAAGTCGTTTCTTTACTTTTCGAACCATTTCAGCTGATGTTGCTGTTTTCTTTCGTCCACTTCCTTGGCATCGGGCTAAGCTACCAGTAGTTAATTATTTTATTTTTTTAGTAATAAATTCATTGTTTTATAATTATTTTTCATATCAAAAATATTGTCCTTTGTAGGGGAAGATACCAAAATCTCGGCCGGATATTACCAAGCTTCGAACTCACAATAAGCTTGAAAGAATTCTTTATCCATTATTTCCTTTGAGAGTTATCTTGGGCGCCAGTTTGAAAGATAGACAAACGGCAGAAAGAAATGATGCAAGGTTGGACATGGCTAGATTAAATTCAAATATTTTGGAAAGAATGTGCTCCTAAGGAACTAGCATTTTAATGATACCCGAACGGTGTCTGGAGTCAAAATTTTTTTTTCAGATTCCACCTCTGATGAGTTTGCAACAATATTTTCTCCATAAAACTCTCCACAACTATTCACCTATTATTTTCCATACTTATTCTGCTATTGTTTTTGTTGTATTTGTCTTTCCAAATTTTTTTCTTTATGTAACAGTCTCAGTTTTATAGTTCTCATTGTGGCGTTATTAATCTTCTCCCTCACTCGTATTTATAATTAATGTCCAATTGTTGTTTACAAGCATTGGTATTTTTTTGGATATGCGTGTTTGTTCACTGAAGAATGGTCGCGGTTGCAATTTCGTTGGAATATTTTAGAAAAATCTGGTGGGAGATTTCCGATACTTCCATGTATAAATGAGGACCTATAAATACGAGCGAGGCCAATCAAGCAGTTGTGAATCAGCGAAACAAAATCGTGAGAAAAATAAAGTGTGAATTATTGAATAATGCATTCTAAGACTTGTAATCTTAACGGACCTCCTTTTTATTTGTTACAAATCTCGCCGGGAAATGAAACAGCATCTATACTGGGTTAGGAGTTGCCATTACATCAATTTAGAATTGAGATCTTTAAGTCTAATAAGATTTGTTGTTGTTAAATTAATGCCCAAATTAACCTTGTGCTCCAAAAAATTTCCCCAAATTGTTTCTTTAAATAAATTAAATTTACATTTTCTTCTCATTTTCCATTTTTCCTTCTTCAATCCTTTACTTCATTAATCATTTTTGCAAGTTTTATTGACCCTTTCAGGCAGCAAGAAAAGAAAATAGCTGAAAAAAAAATATTGAATTTCTAATAACCCAACAACCTTCGCATCCTATCAGGCCGGCTTGGATGGCAATTGACAGAGACACAGTTGATTAAACAGCATTAGATCCTTGACAGGACTCACCAGATGATGGCTATTTATTAGGCAAATAAAGTGAAATGGAGATGTTGAGAGTAAAGGACATACACATTTCCCCATACTTTTACTTTACATTTTGTCTATCAGGGGGAGGGGGAGGTTAAGGGGTTAATATCATGATTTCCAAAGTAATTTGGTACTTTTGCGAAACTAATTTATATTAAAATAGGAAGCTGAATCTTTTTTTTTGGAGGAGGTAGATTTATATGAAATATTTATTCCAAACGTATGTACGTAGGTGTGTGGAGAAGAACTTTTCCCAACTCGTCTTCCTCTTCTCCTTCTCCTCCTTCAGTTTCGCACATTTTAATTATCATTTTAAATGAATGCCAAAGTGTTGCGGTGAGCAGTTTTTTGTGGCTCCTTCGTGTTATTCATAAATTTTAATCCTGCCCCAACCATGATTTCGGCAGCGGTTGTTGCTGTTTGCCTGATTTCCCAGCAGACTTGTAAAACAGCTACCCCGACAACATTGCATTAAACTTTAGGTTATGCCAAAAAAAAAAAAGAACCAAAGAAGAAGAACACTTTTTTACAAAATTAATATGCAGTTGAATTGTTTAAACGTTGTGTTTGTATGTTTTACCTTTTTTATATTTTTTTGGTTTGGTTGAATGTGAACCAAAACAATGTTTCTTGTTGTTGTTGTTGTTGCCGTTTTTGGGCTGAATGCCATTTGGCTGGCTTAAATTTGCCGCAAGTGACAATTTACACCAACTGACAGCTGCCATCGTCGTCATCATCAGCCAGCCAACCAGCCAACCAACCAACCAAGCGAACATGACCTTTGTCCATATCGCCAGGATAAATGGCAAGGAGTAACAAATTGAAAGCGTTCAAAGAATTTTTTGTGAAACAAAAAGCCTGCTAAATGAAAATGGGGAAAATGTACATTAAATATTCTCTGCTCCCCTTTTTTTCTTTAGTGCGTAGGTTCGAGAAGCATCCAAAAAAAGCACAGCCACTGACAAACATTTTAATCATAATTAACAAAAAAGTTTATTTGTTTAATGACAACATCAAGTAGGCATTTTTAATTCACTCTTTCTCTAATACATGTACACACACACACACACTCGCTTGCTATGAGTTATATAATAGAATATAAAATGAGAATAAATCCCCAAAATTTTTAATGGGGTCCCTGTGGAACTTTTGTAGCAAATTACTTTTTTACATTCGAAATATATCCTTGAAATATATCAAATTCTTTAAAAAGAGTAAATAAATGAGATAAAAAACTGCAACAAAGTCAAATGCCATAATTTTTACATTTTGTTTTTTTTTTTAATTTATTGAATGAAGAAATGAATGGGAAATAGCATCAAATTTAAGAATAAGTTTAGATTTGTTCGAATTGGTCACCTTTGGCACGAATTATGGTCTTCAAACGGCCAATGAAACCGTCATACACTGCCCGAATGTTTGCTCTGTGGTATTTTGGCCTATTCCCGGCGAAGCGCTTGCTTGAGGTAATCGACACTTTGGTATTTTTTAGAGCTAACCTTGCTTTCCAAAATACTCCAGACACAATAGTCCAACGGATTGGTATCCGGAAATTTTGGTGGCCATTGTGCGCTGGAAATGAAGCGAGGAACCTCATTTGGTAACCATTTTTGGGCGACGCGTGCTGCGTACGATGGTGCTGAGTCATGTTGGAATGTCCAAGGTCTACGGCCAAAATATTTGCGTGCTCAAGGCTTTAATACACCCTCCAGAATATTTTCGCGATAATATTCGGCATTTTTTCTGATACGATACGAGCGGAGAGCGATCATCGGCTGTTATGGCGGCCCACACCATTACCATGGCCTGCGCATGAGTTCTGGTGGCCATCCGAACGTGCACATATTCAACTGACCTCTTTGGCAAGTAAAGACGATCATTTTGTTTGTCTACAACGACTGTTTTCTCATCGGAGAAACTCAAATTCGGCAGTTCACCACTTTCAGCCATGCGAAGCAACTCTTTAGCTCTTTCGAGTTTATTTTCTTTCTGTTGCGGTGTAAGTTCTTGCACTTTTTGGAATTTCAAGGGCTTTACCCCGAACTCATTTTTCAATATTTGTCGAATGGAATATTGCGATATGTTCAGCTTACAAGCCATTTTTCGGCAACTGACGCGGGTTTCGATCAAGTCGCTTTTTTACTTTTCGAACCATTTTTGCTGATGTTGATGTTTTTTTCCGTGTACTTCCTTGACGTCGGACTACACTACCAGTATCACGATAACAAGCGATGGTACAAGACACAAAAATTTCAATCACATTTAAATGCTAGAGTGCTCTAACGATAGCCACTTGTGGTTTCCCAGCCAAATATAGAGGCATCAAACTATCACGCTTGAATTCCATCAGGAATAACTTTTTTTCTGGAAAATTCTCACCAAAATGCTTTTGTACGCTTGTAAACAATATAATGACACTGGAAAAATTCTAACAGCTGTCGGACGAGTGGCTTAGAAATGACAGCAGTCTGAAGTTGGTTGCAGTTTTTTCATCTCACCCTGTATGTATTCCAGTATTCCAGTATTTAAAATCTCAATGCAATATATTTCTGCTTAAATATCCGAGTTGGTCAATTTAGTTCCGAGTGATTAATCTTTCTCAGTGCTTTCCTTGATATGAACTGTTTTGTTCAACTAGTTCCTTTGTTCCATTTAGTTCAATATTTCATATATTTTTTAAGGACATAGTTCTTAAGAGTTCCACCGTTCCTTGACGTTGAATCGTGCAATTTAGGGCTCTATCAGACGAAATGTTTTTTCCATATGTAGAAGTTGCACATACCAAGTGATACATAGTTGAAATATTAGTTGTGAAATACATGAGAAAAGTACATATGTACAGTTTCGATCGCAGCCACACCTATTGTCATCGGAGAAATGTAATTTTTTTTCACAATTGTTGCTTGTTTGTTGTGTAAAAATTCATCCATAAAATATTATAATTTTATGTAAAATACAATATGATCAAAATAAATGAAAACAAGACATATGTAAGTGTGTGCAAGCATAAATTATAAGTCATATGAAAAATGACAATTTTGACGTACACACGGAAAGTGGCGGCACATATGTAAAACCAATTCAGTCTGACAATGCCTTTTCAAAATGGGTAGCCATATCTGCATATCTTCAAAAAGTTTACCTCATTCTCTTCATAACGATCCTCGCCACAGTACCCATCTCTAACTCACAAAGTGTAAATGAAATCACCTCAGGTGCGCGGGTTAAATAAACACTGTTTACATTTGTTTCGTTGTTTTCTTTTGACAAACAATGTTTACCAACGCCACCACCACCAACAACTCCCGCCAATTCAAATATTTGAGTGATGATGATTTTTTCGGTTTAGTGTTTTATTCTCTTGGTTTAATGGTTACACACAGGGTTTACATCGAGTAATCGTTGTAAATATGTAACCCCCCCCCCCCCCCCCCCCCCCCTTCCAGATTTACATACGCAACTCAAATAAGTTGAGAATCCTTTATGGCCACAATTTTCTTACTCCTCCTCTGTCTTCAAAAAAATCCTTCATTAAATAATGTCGGTGTACCGCACCTTAATTATTATTGTGGTGTTTAATAAAATACAAAGAGAAAAAATGTTTGAGATTTATAACAGAAATTGCCCTGTGCAATTGCGAGTGGGGGTGATGGGATGTGTGTAGTGTTAATTAAAACTAAATATAATCCTTTTTGATGACAATGAGAAGGACCCTCGGTGATTTTTTCGGTTAATGTGTGTTTACATGCAAAGTTTTCAAAATTATTGTCATTATGTGTGTAGGGAGATATTTTTCTCATATCTCGGTATTTACTCTGTGAATTCAACTTTTTTGTTGCAAGGATAATAGCTTTGGAGGATTGGTACTACATGACTCTTTAAAGTCCTTGAAATTATTTTGAGGGTGCTCACATTTCTCTGGATCGGGGTTTAATATTTGTTTTAAGTAGAATATTTGGAAGAGGAATTTACTAAAAAATTCGACATAAAAATTGGTATGTTTCAGAACTGCAAGAATGTAGAAATTTTGCTTTACAATATCGAGAAAAATTAAAAAATAGAAGATTTTTGCAAATTCTGTTCTGGAATAGAGCAAATATTGACCAGAAAGTCAAAAGACCTGAAGAGTGATATTGTTTTTTTTTTTTTTTTTTGAATCGTAGGTTTTTATTTAGTTATTAAAAAAATGTATTGCTGAATGTTCAAAAATATTATCACCTGTTGATGTGTTATGAAATTAACTGTCAACTAAGTATTTGCCACCTGTTTATATGCAGTCGTGGCCGAGCGGTTATGGCGTCTGACTAGAAATCAGATTCCCTCTGGGAGCGTAGGTTCGAATCCTACCGACTGCGAGATGAAACAAATTTTTATTAAAAAAATTATAAAACTATAAAAATTGAAGTGAAGGAAAAAGTTAAAAGTTGAATTCCCTCAAAATGTATTCGACTAGTTAGAGACAGATGTGCCCAAAGAGATAATAGTTAATTTGGATTTTTGACAAATTTTGAATATTTTTCTACTGCAAAAGACCCAAAATTTTCTTAAATATTTTCTTGAATGTTTTGAGGAAGTCTTTATAAAAAAGAATGCCACGACTCTGCCATATTACAGCGCTATGCAGCAGTCGTGGCCGAGCGGTTAAGGCGTCTGACTAGAAATCAGATTCCCTCTGGGAGCGTAGGTTCGAATCCTACCGACTGCGAAAAGAGTTATTTTTATACCCTCCACCATACATAGTATGGAGGGTATATTAAGTTTGTCATTCCGTTTGTAAGTCATCGAAATAATAATTTTAGGCCCAACAAAGTATACATATTCTTGATCAGCGTAAAATTCTAAGACGATTTAGCCCTGTCCGTCCGTCTGTTGTAATCACTCTACACTTAAAACGAATTTAGATAGGAAGCTACAAGATCTGTCTTTTGTCTGCAGGAGCTATAACGGTCCACGATATCGTATAGCCCCTATATAACGGTACCCCCGAAATTCGGTATTTTGATGATTTTAGACACATTTTTTAATGGAATTGTCCGAAATTGTCTACACAAGGCATTCTTTTTGAGTACTTTACCCCCTGAAAATAATTGTTTATGTAGGTCCAAAATATCGTATATCCCCCATATATCAGCACATTCCTACATTCGGTATTTTTAAGATTTTAACAGAATTTTTAATGGATTTTATTTTTTTGAAAATTTCCTAATTCCTCCCAAATGGTGGAGGGTATTCAAAGTTCGGACCGGTCGAACTTACTGCTTTTTTACTTGTTTCCTTAAAACTATACGAATATTGTCAACCATAACCACAGCCCTTTATAAACCCAAACTTCTACTAACATATGGCTGATTTCTGGGAAAATAAGATCCGTTTCAATATATCAAAGTTCAAAGAGACTTATCGATTTCTATATATGAGGCAATAATATTTTGTGGCCTTCAAAATCAATAATATTGTGTATAAGCTTCGTTGTCGAACTACCCAAGAATTAATCCTAGCATTGGTCGAGACTCACGGGTCTTTTTACTCTTCCATTTCATGTGTAACTATTTCTTAACAAAATTCATATTTATAGTCCGACAAATATCAGTATGATATGATCAATAAGTCGGCCATGTTTTGTATTCATATCTCGACATAAGTGCCTCTTTCAGATATTTGATATTCACTTCTAAAATTTAATTTAAACACATACTTATATAATTATAGTTTTCAACTAAATGAGAATCATTTGCCTTAACCAAAACGACTGCTGATTGGGTTGAAAATAACGGCTGTCATGCAGTCGTGGCCGAGCGGTTAAGGCGTCTGACTAGAAATCAGATTCCCTCTGGGAGCGTAGGTTCGAATCCTACCGACTGCGAGAATACAAGTTTTTTTTAATGTCCTTCAAAAAAATTTATTTTTTTTATAAAATCACAACATTTGAAATATTGTGCGGAAAATATGTTTAATATTTTTTTTATTTACGAACTAAAATCAAGGCCACATTCCTAGTTCAGCAAATTACACACCTAAAAAATTGCCATTAAACATTTCCCCGCCGAGAAGAACTTTGCGTGTGGGAATTTTTTATGACCGATATTAGCCAGACATCAAAACACCAAGCCATGGTAGTTTAGAAAATCACCAGTTAACTCAATATGATTTGGCCATTAGCTGTTGTTCTGTTGTGTGTGAGTGTGTGTGTGTTCTCATTAACATGGTAATATTCAATTTAATGTCAATCTTTCGCCAAACCGGATATGAAAATGGCCAATAACACAACTGCTGTACAACCCTGCACCACCAATAAATGTTTAATGAACAACAATTTAATGAGCTACAATTAGCATTACAATTCAAATAAGAAATGACACCAACAACAACAACAATTCCCACATTCTCCGGACGACAATTTTCAAATGGGATCATTTGCTTTTGTTTCTAAGCAGAATTTCCCACCCACGCTCTTGTGCTCATGGAGACAATTTTTAAAAATAGATTTCAATGAAAAACGAACAGCGTATGTCGGGCATGTGGAGAGTGAGGGTGGGTTTGTTATGGCCCCTGTGTGTGTGTTTATTTTTTATTATCCTTTGGCTTCCTCCAGTAGCCTTGGCGAGTAGAAGCGTTGCCTGGAGCAGTCGTGGCCGAGCGGTTAAGGCGTCTGACTAGAAATCAGATTCTCTCTGGGAGCGTAGGTTCGAATCCTACCGACTGCGTGAAAGAGACTCTTAGATACGTCGTAATTTTTGTGGAAATGGATAATATGAAAATATCCTTTAAAATAGGCGATTTTACCTAATATTCCTAGCAAAAGGACATGGAATTTAACGTAACATGTTGAATCAAAAACCTCCAAACCTCTTTCCACTCTTGAGTTTGAGCAATGTTTGTCATCAAAGAATGAATTCATTTGTCCTCTTTCAAATTGTCCGCATCTGCCAAATTCCTTTATATTCTTCTGAATAGATTTTGATTGACCCATTCCGTTTTATGAGTGTTTTATTGTGTGTGTTTTGTCCCCAAATATTGAACATTGAAATCCACGACAATAGCCCAAAACTAAAATTCTCTTTGATTTCCCCTCCCCCACACCCCTCTTGATGTGAAATTCATATTTGAAACAATAACACAATACTTGGCTGTAATTGTCCTAGTCTTTTGGCTGGCTGGCCATCTTTTATTTTTGGCATTTTGGTTTTTTTTTCTTCTCGGTAATGGTGCTATATCATATATCCATCCTTCCAGCCCAGCTGTAGACAGAATCGCCGACTCGCATTTCCACTTGTCGTTGCCATCCATCCATCCACCCATCTATGTAAGTAACAAACATCGCAACACCAAGTCCTTGCCGACAAAGTCTTTGTCTGCCAACATGTCTGCCAGTTATAAAAAAAAAATGTGGAAACATAAAAAGAACAGCAATCATAACTGCCACCAAAAGAAAACAACAAAAACGAAAACAACAAGCAAAAGATTGTTATTGTTTGGTTGTTGTTTTTTGTTATTGTATTTGGTATACCAGTAGTTGTGCTTTGTAGTCCTCCTTTTGACTGTCCTTCAAAGTCAAAAGCCGGGTTGCAGGAGGTAAGTGTGACACTTTCAGCCTCCTTGTGAAGACAATGCCGAAGGATGATCGTCTCATTCATCCTCATCTCCCCCCAAGACACCAGCATATAAAAATATGAAATAGTCCTTTAGGCCATGAAATATTTTTAGATGTCTCTCTTGTTTATTTTTACAACTCATTTGTTTATTTTTTGAAAAGACCAGGGGTTAGTAGTAGAGAGTGGGGGGGGGGCTCTTCCTTGTATGGGCATTTGAGGGCATGGAATCAACCGTAGGCACAATTGAGCTGTCGTCACATGTGACCAAACACTTTAAACCAAAAAAAAAAAAAATTCTTTGAGTGATTATTGTTTGGTTTGAATTCAAAATTCGGGTGAAGAGGCTACCAAAAAGGTAAAGAGCAAAGATATTTCAAATGAAAAAAAAAATGGATAGCATTGAAGGAATTTATATGGACTTAAGAGGTCGGTAGTAAATTTGAGATATATAGGGTCAGTTTTGCATAAATAACATTCTGTGGAAGTTAATAATACAATGTTATGCTAACTGCGAGACTTTCGGAAGATTAAGTGAAAGTGGATTTAAATGTGGGAAAATATTGGCAAAGAAGTTGCCACAAATTTAGATTAGGAGAATTTGGAATAATATTAAAATAAATCCAAAGAAATATACAAGTTTTATAATTCCTTCTATTATTTCATAAAAAATTAAAATGTTGTAAAAAATGTTTTTGAAAAAAGTAATTTTCTCGCAGTCGGTAGGATTCGAACCTACGCTCCCAGAGGGAATCTGATTTCTAGTCAGACGCCTTAACCGCTCGGCCACGACTGCTATATAATTAGTATTTTGGCTAATGGCAATAATTCTCATTTGATTTGAGGAATATAAATTATAAGGCCTAATTTAAACCGAACATGTTTTCATTAAACACGTTATTTAGATTGTCAATTCTTACATATTCAATGTCAAAGAAATTAGAAATTGTATTTCGTAGCTTAGGAGGTGGTATAAAGCTCTCATATAAAATTTTGGAGAACAAAGTAGCTAAAACTAACTCAATTGTATATTTAAAAAGATTCAGGGTCTTCGAACTGCCTAAACCTTTTATTCTGCACAAAATATGAGCTCTAACAACTGGAAATATACCTTCCGAAACAAATCTGGATACTATTGCTTTGTGTTTCCTAACTTTACAAAATATAACTTCATTTAGAGAGTTGAACCTTATTTATAAGGGTGGTGATACATAAGCAGCTTGGCATCCTCACATGGCAGATTTTTTAACATAGTTGAATTGAGTATAAACTAATGTCAGAGCCGCTCTCGAATCCGTTTCCCATTATAATTTGGCATTAATGCTGCATGATGCCAATCTGCTATGTATCGTTACCCTAAAGGTGCAGCTACAAAAAGAGATTATTTTTGTTGGCTTAAGGCATTTCTACTTAAAAGAAGAAATGAGCTTAGGGTGAACCCTTATAAATGACGGATCAAAATTGAATTAAGTCAACCTTAAACTCTTTTGTTCCTTTACGAAAAGGTCAGCCAATGACATTCGGTGAGATATTTAGGTTGACTTAGTTCGATTTTGTTCCTCCGCTCCTTTGTGCTTTTCCAAAGAAGCCAGCCGATGAATTCTCTCCTTTGAAACAAAGTACTTTTTATATAGCTGCATTTTAAGTGTCACTCCTAGCAAAAGTTTGAAAATATTAGACATAAGGGTCTCCAGTTGTAGAGTTTTGTGGTTTCCCAATAATATTCTCTACCAAAAATAATATCTTTCGCAGTCGGTAGGATTCGAACCTACGCTCCCAGAGGGAATCTGATTTCTAGTCAGACGCCTTAACCGCTCGGCCACGACTGCTTCATGCAGTGTAATTAGATCAATGCAAATAATTCTCATTTACTTGGAGGAATTATACAACTACCCTGCAAAAATAGGTGCGAATAAAGGAAATTTCTTATTATATAATGTTATTTCATTAGTTGCGAAGTTTCGTCTTAGTATAACATATTGAAGACCACTTTATAAGTATTTTAAAAGTTTCATAATTTGAGACTTTCATCATTTCAGTAGTTAATATAAACTGTCAAAAATTCGAAAATGAACCGACTTTTTCATAAAATTAAATGTGTTTTTCGCTCCTCGTCTAAAAAATGTGATTTTCAAAAAAGAAAATCTAAAATAGGTAATTGAATTTTTTTTAATTGATTTCGAAATTTGGGTTCTCTTTGAAGAAAAATATGCCTTTCGAAATTTTCAATATTGGTCCACCTATTTTTACATAAGCTCCATAAATCGGTTGACGATGATATTAAAATAACATCAACCCTAGCCTTATACGGGCACTTATCACTAGACATATTCTGACGAAGAGGCTTCAGCTATTGGACTCTAGGAAATTTGTACCTCAACCAGAAATGTTCCCAAAAGCGAAGAGCGAAGAGTAGGTCCGTCCATTAGTCCCAGTGGTTCAGCATCTTCAACAGAATGGTTTAGTCTGCGTACAAGACTACAATTGCTGCTATTTTAAACTGAGTTCCATCATTATTCTTGTATCATACATTTTTAATCAAAACTCGTTTCTATTTTGGATTCTCTATTAATATTTTCCGTACAATCTTTACCAAAAACGTATTTTCTCTCGCAGTCGGTAGGATTCGAACCTACGCTCCCAGAGGGAATCTGATTTCTAGTCAGACGCCTTAACCGCTCGGCCACGACTGCTGTACGAAATGTGGTTGAAGCAGTGCGAATAATTTTCATTAGAAAATTCTTAAAAATAAAAAAAATCATCAAATTTTATTTTAAAATAGTTTTAATCAAAATTATTCACAAAATGATAAAAGATTAATATTTTTTGCCAGTGACACTGTCTATCTTCATTTTCTTTGGTGGTGCATATATTTGAATACAAAACAAGATTATGACACGATCAATAATATTTCTTATTGGAACTTTTGTTGAGTGCATATGTTGCTTATTTATAATTTGGAGATTATGCTTTAACTCCAAATTTTAAATTCATGAAGCTCATCATTCAATGACATTTATTTATTTTTTTATAATTTATTATACAAGACTACAATTTTTATAATTTATTATAATTTATAATTTATGATGATCTTGATTGGTTGCAAACTGGTGTGTTATTTTCGTTTATAGTTTATATTTTTGTAATTTTAAAAAGTTTTTCTATTCGCAGTCGGTAGGATTCGAACCTACGCTCCCAGAGGGAATCTGATTTCTAGTCAGACGCCTTAACCGCTCGGCCACGACTGCTGTTGAAAACTTCTCAAGCATGAAGATAAAATAAAATGGTTAATATTAAAATGGTTAATATTAAGTCAATAATTGAAATATATTGAAATAATACATACAGGGTGAGATAAAAAAACAGCAACAAAGTCAAACGCCATAATTTTCAATTTGTTTTTTAAATTTTCTTGAATGAAAGCAAAGAAAGTCGGAAATAGCATCAAATTTTAGAATAAGTTTAGATTTGTTCGAATTGGTCACATTTGACACGAGTTATGGCCTTCAAACGGCCAATGAAACCGTCCGAATGTTGCTCTGCGGTATTTGGCCCATTCCCGGCAAAACGCTTGCTTGAGGTGATCGACACTTTGATATTTTTTAGTGCCAACCTTGCTTTCCAATTGTCTCTAAACACAATAGTCCAACGGATTCGTGTCCGGAGATTTTGGTGGCCATTGTGCGCTGCAAATGAAGCGAGGAACCTTATTTTGTAACCATTCTTGGGTGGCGCGTGCTGAGTGCGTGTTGGAATGTCCAAGGTCTGCGGCAAAAATGTTTGCGTGCCCAAGGCTTTAATACACCCTCCAGAATATTTTTGCAATATACTATAATACGTGCGGAGAGGGACCATCGGCTGTTATGGCGGCCCACACCATCACCATGACCGGCGCTTGAGTTTTGGTGGCCAACCGAAGATGCACATTTTCAGCTGACCTCTTTGGCAAGTAAACACGATCATTTTGTTTGTTTACAAACTGCCGGACATCGAATGTTTTCTCATCGGAGGTCGGAGTACACCAATTTCGGCAGTTCACCACTTTCGGCCAAGCGATGCAACTCTTTAGCTCTTTTAAGCCTATTTTCTTTCTGTTGCGGTGTAAGTTCTTGCATTTTTTTCGAATTTCAATGGCTTTACCCCGAGCTCATTTTTCAATATTTGCCGAATTGAATATTGCGATATGTTCAGCTCACGAACAATTTTTTGACCACTGCGACTCGGGTTTCGATCAAGTCGCTTCTTTACTTTTCGATCCATTTCTGCTGATGTTGTTGTTTTCTTCCGTCCACTTCCTTGACGTCGGGCTACGCTACCAGAATCACGGTAACGAGCAATAGTGCGAGACATAAAAGAAAAGATTCTCATTTAAATGCTGGAGGGCTCTAACGATAGCCACTTGTGGTTTTCCAGCCAAATAATATCACAAATAACTTTTTTCTGGAAAACTCTCACCAAAATGCTTTTGTACGCTTGTAAACAATATAATGAGCTGTCACTGGAATAATTTTAACAGCCGTCGCAGTTTTTTCATCTCACCCTGTATATGGAATGCAGATCTATAACGAAAAATATTAGGTTTTTGCGCTTAGGGCCTATATATCTATGTCGAAGAAAATGCAAAAAAAATACAATTGCTAAACAAAAATTTTGTTTAGAGTACGTATTGCCTCGTTTTCACTCGGGGAGCGAAATGTAGTTTACTCTTCACCCCCGAGTCACTCGAGTCCAAAAAATTAAATGGGAGCCAAAATCAAGCGGGCAAAACTCCATTTTTGGTATCACTTGAATAAGAGCGAGCAAAACATGCTGCTCGATTAAACTGTTGATTAAGTTCGAAAAAATCAGTCAAATTCAAATGCTTATCTTAACGAAATTTATCGTTAACGACGACATTAAAGTAGTCGCTAAGGCCTACCGCCTGATTTTCTTTTTTATATTTTATTTTTTTTTATTTCTTTTTTATATCAAAATTTTGCGTTTGAAAGTTACCGATTTTTGTCGGTAACTCCAAAAATGAGTTAGAGAATCCCACGACTGATTTTATGCAATTAAAGAATTAAAACTTTGTAAAGTACATTTATATTAAGTGGTTTTATTTAAGTAGTTTTATAATATCAATTTTAATTTGTCATTAAATTAAATGGCCAACTAATTTTTATGACAATATTTTCAAATAAAATTGTAAATTTGTTAATTAAAAAAAAAACAATGTATGTTTTCAATCTGATTATGAGCGATTAGCTTTCCATTATTCGGACAATTTGTCCCTCCAATTAAAATAAATTGTTTGACAATTGTTAAACCCTGACAACATGACAACATAATCCACAATAATTCGGAATGTAAGTCAATATTTGCAATGTTTTCATTTTTCTTATTTCACCCCACAATTCCCAGAAATATTTAACAGTTAATCGCTCACTTTTGTACATTTCATTATCCTGAGGATTTTCCCTCATATTTTTTTCACAATTTCTCATTTTAATTATTAATTTTGTTTTGGTTCATTGTTCCGATTCGCAATGCGAGCTTAAATGGTTAAATGTTTTCAGTGAAAACTGTTTTCATAATTTAATCATGCAGGGAGTTTTCCATTTGCTTTTCCGTGGAATGGTATTTAAATGGCTTCATGTGGTACGTGTGGAAAACATTTTTCATATTTTCCGGTAATTGGCAGAACAAAAGAGCATTTCCATGAAATAGAAAATAAGCAAAAGTTGTCATATTCCAGGGAAAGAAAGGAGAGGGTTTGTATTGGGTTTGTATTCCAGTAATGATACATGAGAATTGATTATTGTCATAAATGCCACATTTTTAATATTTTCCAATTATATTTAAATAATAAATAAACGTTAGTTTAATAAAAACAACAACAATGAGCTTAATTAAAAATTATAAAAAAATTTAAAAATTACCCAAATTTGGCAATTTTAAAAAAATACATCTTAGAATTGAGTAATGGATGGTTTCAGAATTACTGGCTCTTAAATTCGACTCATTTCAAAAAAAGTGTTTTACTCTAAAAGAAAGTGATTATATTAAAAAAAAAATTATGAACAAAATAATTAATAACCGAAATTAAAACAATTAATAACAAAAAATTTTATCCGGAAAACAATTCTCGCAGTCGGTAGGATTCGAACCTACGCTCCCAGAGGGAATCTGATTTCTAGTCAGACGCCTTAACCGCTCGGCCACGACTGCATGCCCTTGAATGAAGCAAAAATCACATGATGTTCACCTTATCTCAGCAACACAACAGTTAAACCAGTTACTTTGCTCACTCTGGTTTTGCAGAGAAAGAGAGAGAGAGCCAGTTAAGGGGGGCGATGAAATTTTCTCTGAATGGGCAATAAACAAAATGTACATGTGTGGAAAGGTACATTTGAAACTGTATGTCGTGTGTGTGTCTGTACCCCTTCTGCAAGGATTACACGTCGACAATTTAATGGCTCCCAAAGATATGCACTTGTAAATATCTTCCGGGCTTTGTTGTTATCTCCATAAATCGTAACTGTGAACTGTGCATTTATTAGAGTGTCCTTTGAGGGACAACAAATTTGTTACTTTCGCTTTGTTGTCTCACCATCGTTTTGATGTTGGCCATAAAATTGAAGTTTCTGCCCCATAACCGAATTCCCATTTTCCCTTAATCGCAAGTTTTTATGGTTGGTCCCCCTCCAGCCCTCTCTCCTTTCGATTGTTTTGTCGTTTATCCCTTTTTTCCCTCCTCTTCCTCCCAATGTAAGCTTCATAAATGGGCTGGTGTGTTGCGAGTCTGTTGACATGGGTGTCAAAACAATACAGCCATATATTGAACACATGTAAACATTTCCAGTATTCAAAGTGGTTACGATATTCGAAGAATATGGCTCAAGTTATAACCTATTGTTTTGGGTGTATAAATATATGTACAAACATACATATATTGTAATAACCCGCTTGTGGACAGAACACACATAACTGTGAAGAGTTTTTGGTTTTTTCTTCTGAAGACTAAGATGAAGTATGCCAATAAAATGTTTATTTAGGATAAGCACACACACAGACACATACACACGTGCTTGTGTGCAAACATGTAGAATTTCCTAAGTATTTTACTGGTAACTAATAAAGTTTGGGTTTCATGTTACCCTCACCCCCTCCTCGTCCCCCACACACACATACACGTATGTTTTTATGTGGAACAAGTAAAAATACCCTTAACTTCGGCCAAGTCGAACTGGATGCACACTACATCTGAAATATTGAAAATAATAAAAAAACAAAATCTGTTTTCCAAAAAGAAAAATCGATTAAAAAGTCCACTTTGCAACATAGGCAAATGTCGGCTTCGACTTTTAGACTTTCCAACATCAAAAGTCGATGAATTGATTATTCGCAAGTAAACCTACGTTCTCTTAATTATGAAGGCTTGGATCTTTAAAATTCAAAATTAAATGGAGTTTTTAGGTCCGTAATATAATACCTCGGCATTATTGGGGGTCAACTTTCTTTGGGGTCAATAGTCTTATTCCTATGCTAGGAGGGCAAATAAGACTCTAGTGAAGGTCAATAGGCATACATTTCGACTTCTTTGATTCGGAAGCATCTAGCATTTATTTGAACATATGCAGCCATCAGATTCCCACCATTTTCGATGCATTATATTTCGATATTGCTCTTTAAATATTCAATATTTTAAAATGAGCAAATCCGTTTACAACGACTATATTCCAATTTTAGATATTTAAGTCAGACTTTTTAAAGGATTTTGAATTATTTTCACATTTTTAGTTGTCAGTGTATAAGAAACTTATTCGGAATACCCTCAGCTATATGACTACAGAAGGTATATATCATTTGATACGGCCAAAGTTTGCCTTATCGATATAAAGGTTCTAGACCCTAGGTCGCTTTGGCCAAATCAGTTTCAGGACATTTGGAGACGATTTTGCGATGTCCGTCTGTCTGTCTGTCTGTCTGTCTGCTGGTTGGTTGCGCACGATAATTGTCGAACGGAGTATCCGATTTTGTCCAAACATGGCACAATTAGATAGAGTTTGGAGGTGGACATTATCAGTCCACTACTTCTGCTACTTCCTCCCAAAAGATAGAAATTTCAAAAAAAATGTACTGAAAGAAAAAGGATAATCCGAGAAAAGGGCAGGATATTTTAGTATTCGAACATTGGCTGAGAGTATAGATCTGTCGGCAAAACCGACTGATATTTTTTTAGCTTGTTTCTTCATGAAATCAAAAACAAAAATGCAAAACTAATAGATTCTTGTAGTTTCGGGAAGAGAGCAAGAATTGTTTACTTTCCCATACTTCAATGTCTTAAAATGGAATTTGTCATATTTTGGATTTTATTCCCAAATATAACCTATAGTTTACCAAACAAAATTCTATTAAGTTTCACATTTCTATTTATAAACAATTTTTTGGGTAAGTGGCGCCCAAACTGAAGAGGTGCCGTAAAATTAGAGAGAAGATGTAGATATATATTTCAAAAGCCCTCAAAACGTGAGGTTCTTTTAAATTAACTCATAACGTAACATTATCTCCCCCTTTTAAGGAATTTGAATGAAACAAATCCACCTTCACACGAATTTTACTGCACTTGTTGAGATTGGGCGCCACTTGCCCAAAAACT
Organism: Musca domestica; assembly: GCF_030504385.1. Lineage (NCBI taxonomy): Eukaryota > Metazoa > Arthropoda > Insecta > Diptera > Muscidae > Musca > Musca domestica. The sequence goes on along the minus strand of NW_026712223.1, from coordinate 540,166 downwards.
TTTGCTCATAACCTGAAATGTGAAATTAAATGGAATCAGGTATGGAAAAACAATGGGTTTTATTTGGCAATCACATCCAAAATATAGCAAATTCGAATGGGAAGCTTTAAGCTTGGGCGCCACTTAGTAAATTATTAATTTTAATTTTTTAAGACGAATGAACATGATGAAATATTGGAGCATTTTCTCTGCCAATGCCTAGCTTTTGCAAATATTAAATCCCAATTCTTTGGGAACGATCCCATACCAAACCTAAATTCGATCATGGTAAATGAAATAAAAAAGTTAAGGAATTTTGTTAGGGCAACTGAATTTCAAATATAATACACTGTAAACTGTCCGTCTTCTTTCAATAACCTCTTAGTCTAGAGCGCACAACAGGTCTATACTGGCGTAAGTGTATGTCCAACAGGACATGTTACGATCTTTTCAACCTAAACTAAGTTAATCTAAGCCCGATTTTCGATAGAGCTCATCGTATAAAATCCTCTGATAATTTCTTCTTGGTTTGTGAATTAGGGAATATATTCAAACACCCAATATTTTTCGTATTTCCTTGAGTCTTGTTTTGCCATACAGGCACCCATATCCGCAGCAAACCAAACACTCGTTTAATATCTATGGATGTTTGTTTTGTGACCAGTGTGGCCATGTACGCGTGTGTGTGTTTGTGCACATATAAACATTTCATTGCGGCCATTTTCATAAGACAAACATCTCAGAGCAGAAACAAAAACAACACTCAACCAAGTCCAGTGCATGGTCATACCTATAAACATACAACAAACACACATGGGTATATACCACATAAGATAATGTCATATGTTAGGATATAGTTGTTTGTATTTGTGTGTGCCAGTGTACGATAACTGGAAGGACAAGTGCTGATGCAGTGGTTAAAGATTGAAAGGATATTCTTCCTTCTCTGGAACATTGAGCGGGCCCCTTTCAGTGCTCAGTGTGGAACATGTCGATAATGTGAAATGACAGTGATTCTATTAAAAATTTAAATTGTCAATGAGATAAACCACTCACTCACTCACTTTCTCTTGCCCCAAACACAAACACACATGCAATTGTGTGTGTACACACACGTATACAAATCCATTATGCACACTTGCATTCAACCATTTATTGGTTGGTCGGTTGTTGTGGTGTGTCGAGAGAAAGTGTGCAAGAATTTGTGACGTCAGATGGGAGTTCATTTCTGCGACGATGATGCCAAAGACAACAAAACTGACAGCTGAATGGCATTAAAACGTTAGTTTTTTTGGAAGAACTTCCGCAGAGATTTATATTTCCTTAAATCGAAACCCTGTTAAATATTGAACAATGCATAGGCATGTCCAACATTCCCATTCAATTGTCTGACGTTGTAACACCATCCAATCAAATCAAGCCAAAGGGCGGTAGCCTTAGTTGTTGGAAAACATTTCTAACACCCCGATGAGGTGTCATGATGATTGGCATTCGACTCGTTATGGGTGCTCAATTAATGAATTACTAACTACATTTATGCATAACACAGTCATGCCACTCTGGCGCTCTCTCCCCCCTCTTCATCCCGGCCCAATGCCTCTACACATTTCCCCCCCAGTGGCTGTCAACATCATTATGTCATCTGGGCTTCCACCACACAGAGGCCATTGTCGAGTGATACTTCTTTGGTAGGCAGCCAGGCCATGGAATATTCATAGCCTGATTTATTTATACCTCAGAAGACGTCGACGACGACGACAAAAGCAGAAATCATCATCGCCACCATCGTTCTGGGCTTGGTAATGAACTCAAATTAACACAATTGCAGTGGTAAGCATCTTCTTTGGTGGTAAGATGAAGGCGAGCCTCTCTTTCTCACAAATCTGGACTTTGGACCTCATTGAAGGAGGGAGGTGGAGGTAGGGGGTGTATGACATAAATATGCCTGTATGCCATTAATATAATTAGCATTTCCATTCAAGGGTATAATCATTAAATGTCAGGAAACGTGTTCTATCATCATTCCATTCAGCATTTGTCACAAAATGTTTGCGGCAAGAGCAGTAGATTTGCTCCTGAGGTACTGGGGGTTGGGGAATTCTTCGAAGAGCAGATTGAATTGAATAATAAATCAAAAATTAGTCCAAACTAGAACGAATTTGATTTTGTGGGATACTTAGTGGTAAGCTCTTTGTGGTAATTGATGAATGGGAAAGGACACTAAAATTGAAATGTCAAAGGAAATCTGCTTCTTGCAAGAGATGTAAAGGACACCAGTTGAGGTTTATGGGCAAAAATGGAGCGTTTGAATCAAGGAAAGGTATTTTTATATTGAGAATAAAAGGAAAGGGTAAACTACACTGCATTTAAGGCTTCGAGTCACCTTTTCGTGAAAATGGAAGTACGAATGCATTCTAAGATTCTTTGCGGGCGTGGATTGCAATTAAATCTATTAACTACCGATTTATATATTTAAAATTCTCAAATTTAATAGATTATTTGTCTCGAAAACCTATGGAAAATTTGCATAAATTTTTCATGGATGATAAAATATGGAGGAAAATGCAAATAAACGCTTTAACAAATAATCTACAATTCCAAAAAAAAAAAGAAAAATACAAATGTTTGAATACAAACATACAAACGTACATATGTATGTTCCTACATACAATTTTCCCGGAAAATTGAAAAAAACATTGGACTCTCAGCATTAACACCAGAGTAAATAAAACGTGATGAAACTGAATCATGTGTGCCGCACATACCTCCTCCATCCACACCCTTACTTCCCCACACATATCAAAATCACTTCTCTCAATGTGGCCATTTAAAAAAAAGGCCTCCAAGCTATTCGAAATGCGAGGATGATAACGAGAGAAAAGAGGAAAGCAAAAGTAAGGCTGGATTACTTTATTAGTTAGCGTTTTAGGATTGAGAAAGGGGTTTTCCCTGCTTGCTTTGCATTATTAGGCTGCCTTTTCTGCCTTTTTGGTCTACCCAATTTTGGGTTTTTCCCTCTTCACACTATTTCGAATGGGCCATTAAACAATTTTCCAATATATATTTATCAAATCAAACAACCACCGATTGGGTTGTGAGATAAATCGTTGGGGATTTGTCAGCTGTTCAAATTAATAATGAGGGTTGAGGGGAAAAGGTAGATTAACTCGTTATTAGAATGTTAGATTTCAAAATTCCACCACATAACCAAATCGAGGAAGATATCTTGCAATGTTTTATACTTTAATAAAGTAATAGTAGAGAGCAAATTACACACGATGTTAGAGTCATATGTAATTTGAATTTTTCTACATTTTATAGCATACTTTTAGACGCTTCACAGAATTTGTAAACACTTGACACTTTAGTAATAGTAAAGTATGCTACTACATAGAACAGTATAGGAAATTACAGGCTAACATAAAAAAACCGCAACAAAGTCAAACGCCATATTTTTACATTTTTTTGAATGAAAGCAGGAAATGTCGGAAATAGCATCAAATTTTAGAATAAGTTTAGATTTGTTCGAAGTGTTCAACTTTGGCACGAATTATGGCCTTCAAATGGCAATGAAACCATCACACGCTGACCGAATACTGCTCTGCGGTATTTTGGCCCATTCCCTTGCTTGAGGTACACTTTGGTAATTTTTAGTGACAACCTTGCTTTTTAAAATACTCCAGACACAATAGTCCAACGGATTGGTATCCGCAGATTTCGGTGGCCATTTTGCGAATGTCAAAGGTCTGCGGCCAAAATGTTTGCATGCCCAAGGCTTTAATACACCCTCCAGAATATTTTCGCGATAATATTCGGCATTTTTTCTGATGCCACGGTTGATTAATAGGAGCGGAGAGCGATTATCGGCTGTTTTGGCGGCCCACACCATCACTATGGCCGGCGCTTGAGTTCTGCTGACCAACCGAAGGTGCACATTTTCAGTTGGCCTCTTTGGCAAGTAAACACCATCATTTTGTTTGTTTTGTTACGAACTGCTGGAAAACGAATGTTTTCTCATGGAGATCGGTAAAAACCAAATTCGGCAGTTCACCACTCACCACTTTCGGCCAAGCGAAACAACTTTTTAGCTCTTTTGAGCTTATTTTCTTTCTGTTGCGGTGTAAGTTCTTGCACTTTTTGGAATACCAATGTTATATATGTTCAGCTCACGAACCATTTTTCGGCCACTGCGACACGAGTCTTGATCAAGAAGCTTCTTTACTTTTCGAACCATTTGTGCTGATTTTTTCTATTTTCTTTCGTCCACTTTCTTGACGTCGGGCTACACTACCAGTATCACGGTAACGAGCGGTGGTACGAGACACGAAAGATTTATTCACATTTAAATGCAGGAGTTCTCTAACAATAGCCACTTGTGGCTTTCCAGCCAAATATCACCTTATCACGCTTGAATTCCATCGCGAATAACTTTTTTCTGGAAAATACTCAGAAAAACGCTTTTCTACGTCACTGGAATAATTTTGACAGCTGTCGGACGAATGGGTTAGAACCGACAGCAGTCTGAAGTTGATTGCAGTTTTTTTCATTTAACCCTGTATAATTATACCTCCAGAAATTCGGTATTTTAATGATTTGTGTCACATTTTCCACGGAATTTTTACAAAGTCGGAATATGGAGATGGCACTGGATGCTGTTTTCCCATACAAACTCGGCCTTCTATGACAGATAATTGCCTGTAGAGATCCACGTTTTAGATTTCGAAACTGAATATTTTTTATTCAAAAACGCTTAAACGACAAGGTCAACATTTATTGAATCGAGTTTTTTGTATAAGTAAGAATTTCTTCTGTCTATACGTTATTTAGTCTATGCTCTGACATGTTTTTACTTCACTTAATATATGTTTGGAATATATTTTCAAGGGACTTTTTTCCAAGGACTTTAAAATCTATTTATAACTTGTAATTTATAATTTTTTTAATAATATATTTCCCATACACTATCCGTCCACCTGTTTTTTTTTTAGATCCTCTCCATATGTTGTTTACAATGTCCATATTCGATCCATGTTGGATAATTTATGCCCAACTTTACAACTCAACCAAAACGGGTTTTTTATTTTTGTTCATTTGAGTGGAAGTCTGAAATACTTGTCACATAATTCGACAGCGTTTGTGTGTGTGTGTGTGGGGGGGGGTCTATGATATTGAAAATATTATAATAATTGTAGCATTTTTCCAGCACCAGATAAATTGTGTTTTGTTTTTTTTTTTTTATATCCTAGCCTATGTACACACTCATACATGTATGCACACACATATGTATGTAAATGTATCGTTTTTTTTTTTTAACTCCAGCATGAATGCGACGCACTTTGTTGTGTTAGTGCAAGTGCGCACTTTAATAATTTATTCCAAGAATTGTCATTGTCATTTGCATAATGTAAATATTTTTCCGAAGTCGAATAATAGATAACAATCAACGGCGTATGATTAATATTAAATATGTCAACACGAATTATGTATACGCCGCATGAATGTGATATTGAGCAGGTGGGGGTGGGTGTAGATGAGTGAGTGGGGCGTATGGGTTATTTTAATTTGTTACTTATTTGAAACAATAGACAAGCAAGAATAATTGTTAAAAATGACAATTATTGCACATTAGTTTTTAATTATAATTTTTTAAATTTATTATTATTATTTTTTAATTATTATTATTTTTCCATTATCACCAGTCCAAGCCAGGCAACTACTATATTGGCAAATTATTATTAATTTTCAAATTTCTGTCCTTTTTCAACCAATTTTAATTTTCCCTAACTTTCTTCTCAATTTTCAAGTTTACACATTTTCAAGTTTTTTTTTTTTCAACTATTTCTCAGAAATTTTCCCTGCTTTGATTCACCCAAAAAGCATTCATTATTAGTTTCGGCTTTGAAAATGTTCTCTTTCATCTTCTTCATAATTTCCAACTTCATGATGCTGCTGCTACTTCTGCTGCTGAAAACTAACTTAAAATGATAATGAATTGGCCTTCACAACTAGTCGCTGTCTTAACCCTGACAGCAGCAGCAGCTGGCGTTTTGTTGTTGTGTTAGAGGTTAGTTTTTTTTTCTTTTTGTTGACATTCCATGTAAATACATAATAAAATCACGGTCACGTTTATGGCGAACGAAGATATAAAGAAATACTTTTTATCCACCAGGTGCTGTCTTCTTCTTCTTCATGGTTTTTTATGACAGCCAACAACAATAAGAACCACATCATGAAGTAGCCAAGATAAACAAATTTTACAACTTATGTTGCCGTTAGAGTAAACTCTTTTTGTTGCAAGTGCCCAACAACAAAAACAACAGCAACAACAACAACAACATGCCGCAACTCATCACAACCGTGCAGACAGTCGTTTATCCATGAACTCAGCTTGCAATTGTTTATGAGACACGGCAAATGCTGCTGGCAATTCTTCTGAAAAAATGTGTTTTTGGACTTGCACGCGGAACGAGGATGTATTAGCTGGTAGATGCATAACTAATTCTGCTGCAGAATAGAAACACAAAACCCGTTGGTACTCAGCCAATGTTGTAACCTTTTCAATTACCAGCGATTTTAACTTTGCTCCCAGTTCAACGTAGCATACTTTGAGGCGCTTGGTATTTTTTTCGGTGAAATTGTTTAAATTTATTGCCAAAAAAAAAATTACCGAATGGCAAAAAATTAATGAGGCCCCAAAGCAGGGCCCTAATTATATCCTCCACCATAGTACGGAGGGTATATAAAGTTTGTCATTCCGTTTGTAACACCTCGAAATATACATTTTAGACCCCACAAAGTATGTATATCCTTGATAAGCTTAAAATTCTATGTCGATTAGGCGATGTCCGTCCGTCTGTCCGTCTATCTGTCTGTGGAAATCACTCTAGCTTCCGAACAAAATTAAGTAGATTGATAAAATTTTACTCAAATGTATATTATGTATGCAGGAGTTTTGGTATTGAAAATGGGTCATGTAGGTCCACGTTTTGGTATAGCCCCCATATAACGTTACCTCACGAAATTCGGTATTTTGATGATTTTAGCGACATTATTCTCCGGAATTGTTTCAAATTTAGCATTTGAAGTTCGTAATAGATACTACAGACTATGACTGAAAATTATCTGAGCAGGTCCATGTCTACGTATAGCCCCCATATAACGGTACCTCCTGATATTCGGTATTTTGATGATTTTAGCGACATTATTCACCGGAATTGTTTCAAATTTGGTATTTAAAGTTCGTAATGGATACTACAGCCTATAACAAAAAGTGTCTATGCAGGTTCACATTTTGGTATAGCCCCCTTCCTATATTGATGATTTTAGCTACATATTCACACTTTCGCATTTAAATACTGCAATGGCTTATGACCTACCTTTACAGGTTCACGTTGTCGTTTAGACCCTAATATGACGGCTTATTTGGTATTTTTAAGATTTTAAGAGAATTATTACCGAATTTTATTTTTTTGAAAATTGCCAAAATTCGTTCCATTCCAAAATTCGTTGCAACTCGTATTCAAAGTTCAGCCCGGACGTACTTACTGCTTTTTACTTGTTTTTATCATGAATTTCTTTAGACTAGTAGAGCTATAATGGTTAAAATCTTAAGATTAGTTCGCCATTATTGAGATATGAAAATATTTCCCAAAAATTATCAGAATCAAAACCCTGGATTATAAACAAAATATTGCAGTTGTAATCGTAGATAAAAAAAATTCTAACGAATTATCCGAGATATAGTCATGCAGTTTTAAAAAATGCTTTCCCACCAACCATCGGATCTGTAGTGTGTTTTTTACAGATTTTTGTCCTAAGAACTATCATGAATTTTCAAAGATAGTAGTAGAATTATGCAATTTTTTTATTTTATTCGAATTAAATGATAACGAATCTATAACCCATATTTCCACATTTTCATTTCGTCCCCATCTTCCATTTCCAACGCCCCTGCTGTTTTATCTTTCGTGTCAACAATGCGATAAGATATACAGCTATCCTGCACAACGAAAACAAAATGCAAATAAAAAACTAGAAATATAACCACCCAAAAAAAAAAAAAAAAAAAAAAACTAGAAAAATAAACATCTGTTTAAACATTGGCTGGATAATTTTGCATGTGCACTCAATGTCAAATAAGCTTCAGCCGAAAAGCCGAAAGCAGAGCTGAAAGAAAAAAAAACTAGGCTATAAAATACAAAAGCCAACAAGCCTATAAGTATGCAAGTCAACGGCAAACTGTTGAGTCAACAACAATGAGTTGCGGGTTGGAGAGCTTTAAACAAATCCGTTCTCGACATATTCATACAAAAGGATAACGACAATGCCAGCAACAACAACAATGACAATAACATCAACAAATGTACTTTTTTGCCAGCCAGCCAAAAAAAAAAAACAAATGCAGTGACAAATGCAACAAAAGTAATATTTGTGCAAGACCTCCTAAAAGTATGCCCTCAAAAATGCTTTCAAATTTGACTAGGCCTGTTTTAAGAAGGATATTAGTTTTCTTCTTTATTTGCATTTAAATCTATTCGAAAAGGACAAACAATGACAACAAATCAAGAGACATGATGACCCATGACTTTCACCGGGATTTGCATTTGGGGAAATATTGATTCCTTTGTTGAAAACGGAATTGTAGATTGGAAATGGTTGCCAAAAAATCTTGAGCATTGTAAACTAAAACAGAAACCTATTCATTAGCATATTGTGTTTTATTGTTTAGTTGAAAGAATGGTGACATTCGGCTAAGAAATGGCATTTGACATATTTTTGGCTTTTACAGCACCTTTGGAATGGGGAGGGGCAAAGGTAAAATGATTTTGAATTCATAACATAACGGTGATAATGCATTCACACAAAGCAAAGAAGACACACACAAAGTTCAAATTCCTTGTGTAAAAGAAATGCCATATTTCTCACTCTCCCGGCGAGAAGGTGGCGGTGCGGGGGCATTGCAATGCAAATGACATTCACCAAATTGTTAAACTTTTCTTTTTTGACATAATTTTTTGTGAGAAATGTGCATTGAAAAGATGAACAATTTCTTCAAAAGCTGTTTCCAAGAAAATGCATTAAAACTTACTGATGCATACTTTATGGGATTTTTATTATTCTTCTCACAGAATTACCTACATTTGGGGGGTAATATTGTAATTTGATGCCATACTTAAAACATTGTTTCTTATTATGCATTTTTTTTTTTTTTTTCTTTGCAGATTTATTATCTTCATAGTCAAGTTAACTTTTTAATGATACAACATGGGAAATGGTATGAACAAGGTAAGTCAAATATAAAGTTTTGGAATTTAATCCTATGTAAATATGATAATAATAATGTGCTTGTCGGGCTCTGAGAATTTTTTTTTAACGCTTGAGTAATGGAATTTACGGTTTAAATGCCTTGGGTTTTCGATAAACTGCAAACATACTATTAAAAAGAAGCCAAAAAGTTTAAACGCCACTTGAAACTTGACCCTACTTTGAGTACAGAAATCTTCTGAATAAATCCTAAAACTTTACAAATAATTCCATTTTCGTTTCGATTTGTATACACTAAGCATTATGGTCTCTCAAAACAACGACTTTAGAATCCACGTCTTTATTTCAGGAAATTAGGAGCCATGTTTGTCTGCCAGAACATCTAATTTGGTTGGAACCTTGTATAACCTAACACTTCTTTACTCTCTTAAAATGAGAATGGGAATCAAATGTGTATATGGCAACACCTTACGTTGATTTTACAGTATTGCCACCTAGTTTTGACATTTTTGGCAGTTTTTCGATACATCTATGAAATTTTTATCTCTCACATTATCTCACAAAATAGTGGCCTTCATTGCAAAATTTCAAAGTTCAAGCTATTATGAAGCTCTCAGTATCCATTTTGTGCCATATTGTACCTTTTAATATTTTTAACTTCTTTGAGTACGAAGTTCGAAAATTTCTTTCCTATAACAAACCTTTATTAAAATACTGACCCGTATACAAAATTTCAATATTCTTGCCTTTGCTAAATAACAAGATAGTGCGCTTTTGTACTATTTAGTTATTTTTGCTCCCTTTAAAAGGAAGACTCTCTACACAAAGACCGACTCCAATGAGAAATTTTAATTTTGTAGCTTTCATCGACAACACAGTAACATGAAAGTTTGCAAGGAGAGCATATTTTATAATTTTCCCATACTTTCGTTCCCTACAATCTTCTCTGTGTTGTATCTTGACAGTTGGCTTAATTAGAATTCCTGATTTACCTTACCCTGTGTTTAATGCTAATTTAATAATCTAATTGGTAAAGTAATATACAATTGTCTTGTGAAAACACCAGGTTAGGCAATTTCCAATGCTGCAATTGACAGTTAGTTTTAGGGAAATGTAAGTCGACTATCGATCAATTGATGCGAAAAGTCCAGTTTATTTTAGGGATACGTAAGTCGACTTTCGACTAATCGATCATACGGCAAAAATCGCAAGTAGATCCTATATTCTGTTAATTTGGTTTGAAAGGCCAAAATAGATTTTTAATGTCGACATTTTGGTCGATAACAGAAATTGAAAAGCCTCCACGTCGACTTTCGATTTCGACTAGCAATCCTTAGTTTCTTCGTGAGAAAATCATTACTTCTGACATCCAAAAGGCCAAAGAATCTATAAATGAGTTTACGAAACAATTAAAAATTTGCATTCGTTTCCGACAGAGATTCGAGATTCTTTGTGACAAGGGTGGGAAATCGAGATGCCCAAATTCTCACATAAAACAAACAACAAATACTGTATTTATAATTGACTAGTGTAAATGAGGACTTAGTTATTCCACAAAAGTTACTCGAACAAAGCTTAAAAGAATAATATTTAAAGCTTTGTTTTAAGCTTTTTTGGTTCCATTTCTAGTCATTATTTACTGGGAACTGAAACCTTAGCAATGAGCTCGGCAAGATTCTTGAACAAAAGAAAATAGTTATTTATCAATATTAATTCCTGTTTCTGGCTCTTCTCTCGCAGGTGTTGCCTGGTCTGTATGTGGGCAATTATCGAGACTCGAAGGATACCCAACAACTGGACAAATTCAAAATAACTCACATTGTGGCCATACATGATAGTCCACGCAGATTATTGCCGGTAAGTCTGTCTAACCCTAACAACCCATTATAAACACTCAACGCTATCTCTCCCTCTCCGCAGGACAAACACTACCTATGCGTCATGGCTGCCGATACACCCGATCAAAATCTCTCCCAATATTTTACGGTCTGCAATGATTTCATCCATGCCGCCCGTTTGCGTGAGGGCAATGTCCTCATCCACTGCTTGGCTGGCATGTCGCGATCCGTCACCGTAGCCGTTGCCTACATCATGACTGCCACGAATCTGAGTTGGAAAGACGCCCTGAAAGTAGTGCGCGCTGGACGCGCCGTTGCCAATCCGAATGTGGGCTTTCAAAACCAACTGCAGGAATTCGAAATTTATCGTTTGGCCGAGGAGCGAAGACGTCTGCGCGAACGTTACCCCTCCATGGCATTGGAGAAGTTGGATCGCATGAAATGCATGGCAGCATTGGATAACTATGAGGAGCTGTTGCAGAATCGTGATATTTGTGAGGGAAATTGTGTTCGGGGGGAGAAATGTCCCACAGGTGGGTTGGCCGATGAGAATAAAAAGGCACAGTCATCCTCTCATGCACATGTCAAAAACTACCTCAATCATGCTCTGCCCTTTGCCGTCGAACAATGGAAGGCGAGAAGTTCTTCGGGCCAATATCGCTGTCCTCTGAAAGAAGCGGTAGCAGCGGATAAACGAAATAAAGAGAAAAACAATGATACTCTTGATTATGATCAGGGCGGTGAGGTGTTGATGGAAAATGTTGTGCTCTATCGGCCCCTAGTGGATATGCCAGCAGAAGAGCAACTGGTCCATGAACAATCCTGAACAATTCCATTGTATTATTTATTCCTATGAATTTCCGATTTTCTTAATAAAACTTTTTAATTTTATTATTTTGCAAAAGCTTTTGTTTCGATCATTCATTGCACTTGTCACCATCTATCTATCTATTATTCATCAAGGGCAAAGCAGAATGAATGCGTTACGTGTTGCACTTTCTGCTTTCCCGCCTAGAATCAATTGTGTGCGTCTTGTCCTTGTATGTGTGTTTTGTTTCTCTTCCCCCGCCACAGGTGTTTGCAACATGGACCCCACCAAAGGTCTTTTCCGCCGACGACCTTCATCTGCCTCAACACGATCACGCCTCCGGCCCCAGGCTTCAACGGGTGGCGTCACCACCGCTCAATCGTGCCCAACGTCACCTAAACACTCAGGCCAGGCCGTGGGTTCACGTCGTTCACTGGGCGGCGAAGGAATACCTGAAGACGAAGAGGCCCACCTTAGTCCTACCACCTCGTCCGAGGCGGCCGAATATGCGGCCGCCATTGAGGCCAGCAAAAGAGAGGCCCAAGAACGTCAACAACAACAGCGACAACTGCAACGTTCACCCTCCAGGAATTCAACGCGTTCGCCGCGTGTCAGTAGCGCCGGCAGCCGTTTGACCGGCAATGGCAAAACGGAAAATTCCTCCAAGGCCGGCGGCGGTTCGGGTGCCTCCAATACCACCGCAGGCTCTGGCTCGAGGGGTGGCGGCAGCGGCGGTAGTAATGGCGGTACGAATTTGCAACGCAGTGCCAGCACTGTCAGTGGCCTGGCGGTGCGTCCTCGCAGTAGTCCTGCTGGTTTACATTCCTATACAGGTGCGTAGTGACTTAACCTCCAGGTTTGGGTCTATTCTCTTATCGAACAGTCTTTGTCGTCGTCAGGTTCCGTGCCATCGTCCGTCCATGGCTCACGTGTCGATTTGCGTGACACCGACAAGGGATCGGCCATTTATTTAGGTTGCTCAGCGCCACGCAACTCCACCCTGTCGCTGGCCTCGTCGGGCTCCTCAGCACCAGCTTCGCCGGCAAGAACACCACCCGTCAGTCCCAGACATGGCGTCAGAAGGTGAGTGGTAATGAAAATTCGGAAGAAGGGGAAATATATTAAGGGTTTCTTTCTTTATATTGCAGATCCGCAAGTTTGGTCAAGAAAACGAGATGAAATTGCTGGACACCCACCATGGAAAATCGCAATTTGTGAAAGGAGGTTCGATGACACGGTGCTGCAGGAAAGCTCAACAAGGACTAGAACTTGGAATTGAATTGTGCCGTGAGGTTATGTGTCTTTGAGGTTTTGTAGCACCGTGTAATCGCATCATCTGAAGCGGAGCATTTTACATATAAGTCCTTTAAACTAAGCAAAACAAAACAAATTTACCTACCCACGTTCAAGTTGGATAAGCTTTTAACTTTGTTAAGCTTTTTAAGCTAAGGGGAGCAAGCAAAAAAAGGTAAAGCTTACTATAAGCTTTCTACCCACAATTTTCCAAGCATTGGCATTTGATAAGCAATTAAAACGATTTCCAAAATCATTATTATTTAAAAACAAACCAAATAAACAAAAGACAAAAGACAAAAAAGAAGAATCTACTCTAATCATACTTACTAACCTTAAAAACAACAACAAGCAAATATTTAAAGAAATCTATTCTAGATACATACATATTTACACAAGAAACCAAAAAAAAAAAAACATACATAAGCTATATTCTTGTACTCCAATTAAAAAAAAATCAACAAATTTTTAAACTTCCTCTGCAAAACTAATATTTGAAAACAATCCGGAGCAATTGTCAAAACAAATCCTACACTACTCTAACTCTAAATCCTTTTTCTACCTTTTCTAGACTCTAAGCCATAATTAGCCTGTAAAAAAAACAAAACTAAAGCTAAGATTGAAAACCTGTTAAAGAAACAAAGAATTTTTGTAAATTTGCTTGTCTTAGCCAATAGAGCACTCAAACCGACCACATGTATACATCCATGAAGTTAAAGACACTTTTTTTACATCTGACACATCCAGAATACCCGCAAAACGGTATCATTGCAACTATTTATGTCTGTATGTACAGTGAGTCACAGTGAAAATGGTCCACCTGTGACAGAACACTTTAAACATTAAAAAGTCTTCGAAATCAATAAAAATATAAAACAAAAGAGGAGTAATTAGTTAGATTATGTTCTTGTAATAATAAATAGGAAAATAAACTTTAATAATTATACATTATTTTGGGCAACATTTAACATTCAGCAAAAAATGAAAAAAATGCATGTCACAGTGAAAATGGTCCACAGTGTAGATCAACGATAAATAACGGTTGTTTTTCATATTCTTGTTATGTTTTGTATTCTTTGCCTTTGCTTATACTTATGCATTGACACGAAATTAGTTTAGATCGATCTACTGGTTCTTTTCATTTCATTTTCACGATGGGTCGTCATACTACGGTCGAGCTTCGAAATTTAATTATTGACCACTATAAAAAAGGAAAAAGCCAAAGAGAAATCGCGGCTATCGTTAATAAACCTCGAACAACAGTTGCAAACATCATTAAACGGTTTAAAAATGAAGGGCGTGTTATAAATAAGCCAAAAATTAGCCCAAAAAAGCTTTTCAGCGAACGTCAGGAAAGGTGGATTGTCAACCAAATCAAGATCAATCCAAGATTGAGTGCACCGAAGCTACGCGATATGGTTGAGAAACATTTTAATATAAGCTGTAAATGGCAGAATCGCACGTAAGAAGCCGTTTGTAAGTTCAAAGAACAAAAAAATTCGATTGCAGTTTGCTCACAGCTATGCTGGGAAAGATTTTTCATTCTGGAAAAACGTTTTATTTACGGATGAGAGCAAATTTAACTTATTTGGGTCTGATGGCAGAGTTAACGTTTGGAGAAAACCCAATCAGGAGATGAATCCGAAGCATTTGCGTCCGACGGTTAAACACGGTGGGGGTCATGTGATGGTTTGGGGTGCTTGTTCCGCCGGTGGTGTTGGTAAATTGCACTTTGTTGAAGGAAATATGGACAAAATACAATATTTAAACATTTTGAAAGCCAACCTTAAACAAAGTGCTGAAAAACTCGGCATAGAAGACTCCTTTCATTTTTATCAGGACAATGATCCAAAACATACAGCTCTTATTGTAAAAGAATGGCTGTTGTATAATTGTCCCAGAGTAATCAAAACTCCCCCCCAGTCACCAGATTTGAATATAATTGAAAATTTGTGGCAGAAACTGGAAACAGAAATTCGAAAACACGATATTTCAAGCAAAAATGACTTAAAAATGGTTCTTTTGGAGGAGTGGGAAAAAATAAGTCCAGAATATACCAAAACCCTAGTGGAATCTATTCCCAATCGCCTTAAATCAGTTATTCGTCAAAAAGGATACCCAACAAAATATTAAAAATTAGTTTTATTACTCTTTATTTAGTTTAAGTTTAAGTGGACCATTTTCACTGTGACATGAATTTTTTTTCTTTTTTGTAAATGTAAAAATTTTCGCCAAATTATGTGGAATTAATAAACTTTAATTTCATATTCATTTCTTAAAGAATATGAACTAATTATTTACGCCTCTTTTGTTTAATATTTTGATTTATTTCGAAGGCTTTTTATTGTTTAAAGTGATTTGTGTGAGGTGGACCATTTTCACTGTGACTCACTGTACGTACATGTAATACACCGAATAAAATACATCTATCATTTACACACACACAGACACACACGCAAAAAATTGTATTTAAGACAACCATTTTGTAAAGCCAAGTTCAGCAAACTCACCGTTGGTACCTTTTCCGCCTGCAAATGGAACGAATCCGGAACGTATCTTCATGTTACCTGTCGTCAAAACGAAATGAAACGAAATTGAAACGAAACAAGCGACTTAGAACACAAGAGAAATAAGTAATGATCATGTATTTGTTAAGCCTAACATTTAAGCCTAGTTCAAGCTCAAAGGAATGCCATACCTTTTGGTTTTTGTAAAAATATTTGTTGCGCCCTCATCATCTTTTATTGACACAATTTCAAAAATGTCAGACAAACGCACATCGTAGCTGAGGTAGCCTACAGATGCTGTAAAGACATGTTTTGTTATTAAATGCCTTGGTAGAATTAAGAAGGTGACTTATTATTAGCATATCCAGCTCGGCATTTTGTTTTTTTTTTTTTTTTTTTTTTTTTTTTGTAATTTACCATGTCAAATTAAACAGCGTAGAAAACAAATTTCCCATCTCTGATCTGTGTATTTACAAAGGATTTATGAATATGCATTTTGTCCAAAGTACAATAGTAACGAATAAAAAAACTGTAAGTTCTAAAATATATATTTCGAGGTGTTACAAACGGAATTAAAAAATTAATATACTCCTCATACTATGGTGAAGAGTATAAAAAGAAATAAACATATGATTACACTAAGTAACCTTCTTAATTGTGTCCCATTCCGAAGTAGATCAGATGACAACCTACCTTTTCTTATTCTAATTAATGCTTTATGTTTTTGCCATGTTGCCCTCATGGCAGAAGAATACAGGTAGATGCATCAACGCTTGGGAACATTGATATGTCAAAAGTTTTTTAGGGAATTTGAATAACTTTTCATTCAAAATTTTCGATTCCAAAATTGGTTTGACAGTTCATTGTTCCAGCAGCTGTGTCGATACGAATACCTGTATTCTTCTACCATGACCCACCTTAGGGTCTGATCTAAACGATGGTTAATGTCTTCCTACATTTTGTCTATTTTCTGTTTCTTTCTTGCATTGGTTTAGGGATACGTAAGTCGACTTTCAACCAATCGACTTTTGTTAATGAAAACTTCTAGTCAACTTTTGCGTGTTGCAAAAATTACAGTCTACATTTTGTAATGCAGTTGGTATTCGGTTGAATTGTTCTTCACGTTATTTAAGGTAACAATGTTGTTATAATGGCTATGGGGTTCTTCCATGGTACAATAAAAAGGTAAGGTAGAGCTAGCAGTTTCTATTTTTCTTCTGTGCCCGGCTTCTGCCAATTTTGTGTATGTATCTATTATTTTGAAAAATGAAAAAAAAAAATATTTTCAAAGCCAATAATTGGAAGACACGTACACTGCGCCTCGCGCATCAAAGGTTTTAACCAGTTTAGTCATAACATTGGAAGATCGAACAGTTTGAATCATATTTTTGAGATAAATTCCAGGCATTCCATTCATTTTTCGCGTTACTTAGCCCATTTTAAAAATGAGGAAAAATATGAAAAAAAAAAAATGAAAACAATTGTTTGTATATAAATTTCTGTAGTTTTACGAAGCTTTTCTACCTCCTTATTGTACCATGGGTTCTTCCTCTTTGCAAGCACGGTTTAGGGATATATAGCTCGACTTTTGATTAATCAATGTTTGGCATTGAAAAGTTTTAGGTTAGTTCTTGTATTTTTCCATTATAGTCCACTTTTGTTTATTCCTTACTTTAGGAAAAGTAAAGGATGAAGTTCACATTTTCGGGTTCTCATTATTAAATCTTCGCTTAAATATATATGCATTTTTCAGAGATATGGAAATATAATTAGAAATCATTTGTAAATGTAACTAGTAGTCACATTTTTTTAATAATTTTAGTTAAAAACAGTAACAAATAAAGCGAATTTGTAACTAATCTCGTGAAGTAAATCTTTAATGCAATTCTGCAATATAAAGTAAACGATTTGTGTTATCCATTTTCATTTGAATATATTTTGCTGTTATTGCCATATTATCAATATAAAACATGGCAACACCGATTCAATAAAATTTATGTTAAAAGATACAGTTCATACTTAAATGAAACTTGTAATAACGCAAAATGGCTTTTTTGTCCGACAACATAATATTGTTATTTATTGGAAAGATGTAACAAACGGCCAGTTGACACAATAAGCCTTTAATACAGAGTTGCATTTTTCCTAGCTTATTTGGAATTAATTTTTTCTTATGCCATGGTTTGGGGGGAAAAGATCGAGTCTTAAATTTATTGTTTATTTTTGCAACAATGGAGTCATATTCATAGAACAGAGTTCATTCTATGGTTCTATGAAATTTTGAAATGAAAACTTTTGTAAAGAAAAGAAATGCCAAACGAAAATTTGTATAAAGAAATATTTCCAGCCCTGGATGCAGATTTTTTGAGGAAACCACATTTTTTATTACCAATATTTAATACATCTTTCTCTCCAGAATTCAACATCTTCTTTAAAATCAAATATATTTCCACAATGAACGCATGTAGGCTACCTCATCTGACACATGGCTATTGCCATCGGCAGCTTTGACTTGCAATTATTAAATTTTTTACTAAAACAAAAAAAAAGTTGTTACAGTAAAATAGCTTGAAATTAGTAAACTTTACATATTTACATATATATTTATAACAAAAATACAGAATCAATTATATGAATACATATATATTTAGTGAAAAATTGTTTGTTGAATTTGAAAAATGTAGATTTTTTATACCAAAAAGAAGATTAAAAAAAGAAAAATATAAAATGCAGAAATTTAATTTTTTATACCAGCTAAAATTGTTAAACTTGTTAAAGTAGAAGGTGTAAATGAAAGACAAAAAATGTTGTAGCTTAAAATTTGTATTGCAATTTATTGTTTTTTTTCCTATCCATAGCATTTATCATAACATCCTAGTGAGAGTATATTAAATTTAAAAACATGAATTGAACGTCTAACATCCATATGGCTGTAGCCCGTGTTTTGTGAATATAAGACTTTTATTCACGATATATATTAAAGTTCGTTAACAAATCCGGTGAATTTTAACTGTCATTTCCATTGCGTATATGTCAAATGAAATCCATGAAATCCACTGGCAATGGTATTGTCAGTTGAATTCCACTTCATTTAGTAAGTGTAAACTTACTTTTAATGATCAATAACAAATGAGACCAAGGTCCTTTAAACAGGCCGTGTAAGTAGCACATGATTTAAAACCATCATATTGTAAACATTTTCGTTACGTTTTCATACATTTAATTCACAATTGTATGTATTTAACAATACGGATGAAATCAGCTGGTGTTGGCATGACTCCAAAGAAAGGCGTTCCACCAAAAGTTGTTTTTCTCTCATTACTATTGTTTTACACTTCATAATAAACATTCAGTCATAAGAAAATATTTTGACAGCTGATCAGCTGTGATAATTGGAGGCCCTGGAGTCATGATCTTTTTGATAAGCTATATTTACATACATTTGTAAAAAATGTGATAAGGAACTCTATAATGACTATATGTTTATAAAGACATATTTTATGTAAACGAAAACTAATACCATGTTCACATTAATGCATTGATGTGTAAAAGCCTATTTCAAACAGGTCATGACAGATCCATTCTCTCAAGAAAAGAGTTCGTATGTAAACGTAACATGACATCCGTTTTTCTATTACCCAGTTTAAACGTGGATGTCATTACATATTATTTATTATATTTTACATCTTTAACTACAATTTCGCGGGATTTAAATAGCCATTCTCACCAAATCGGAAACATTAAAATTGTTTTTATTTTTTTTCACTTATTTATCATAAAAAGAGCAACGTTTGGAAAATAAAAGCACAGAAGATCAAGACTAAGCCTTTGGAAATAAATATGTGAGTTATGCAAAAAATAAAACCAAGAGATATTTATTCTTAAGATTATATTCTGTCATTAAAACAAACAATCTGCTACAACTTGTTTTAAATTAACAAAAACAAAACAAATGTAACAATCCAAAGAAAAAATAACAAACTTAAAAAAACCAGACACATCTAAATGGAACAACAAAATGAAGATACAAATGCAATCAAAGCTAAACAAAAATCATAAAGCAACAAAAACAAAAACTAACAAATGCACAGACAAATACCTATGACAGCAACAACAACAAAACAAACAAAAAACAAAGTTCGTAGTTTATATTGAAAATTTAAAAGAAAATTGTATAAAACTGCATAAATTTATTTATGATAAAATGAAAGAACATAACATCTACTACTAAAACAATTAAATGAAATGAAATTATTGTTGAAACAAAAATAAAACATATTTATTTTAATGATTTTTTATAAAAATATATTTAAAAATGAATATTGTTGGTTAAAAACAAATTGTTAAGTTTTACTTAAACAATTAATTATTACAGAAAAGAAAAAGAAGATTATACATATATTATTATTATAAAAAATAAATAACTAAACTGCTTTAATGAAAACAAAATGTGTTTTTTTTTTTATATAAAAAGAAGTAAAAAAGCAGTAAATTTGGCCGAACCGAACTTTGAATACACTCCACCATTTGGGCGAATTGGAAATTTTCAAAAAATAAAATCCATTCAAAATTCTTTCAAAATCATCAAAATACCGAATATCGACAGGTGCCGTTATATGGGAGATATACGATATTGTGGACCTATACAGACAATTCTTTGCCAGGGGTAAAGTGCTCATAAAGAACTCCTTGTGTACAATTTCAGTCAATTCCATTGAAAATTTGGCTAAAATCAAAACCGGAGATACCGTTCATATCATGGACCTATATAGATAATTCTCTTCCAGGGGATAAAGTACTCACAAGGAACTCCTTGTGTACAATTTCAGACAATTCCATTGAAAAATGTGGAAGATACGGCACTTTTAGAGGGCCACAAAGGTTATACCATGATAGAAAAATACAGGAAGATGCATCAACGGGAACTGTGATGTGTCAATTTTTTTAATGATTTTGAAAAAATAAATATAATTTTATATCAGAGGTTGTTAAGATGTGCATTTTTAAACAATTTTTACAAATTTGAATAATTTTTCATTAAAAATATTCAATTCCAAAATCGGTTTGACAGTTCATTTTCCCAGCAGCTGTGTCGATTCGACTACCTGTATTCTTCTACCATGGGCTATACCAAAAAGTGGACTGATATAGTCGTTAAATACCAAATTTGAAAGCTCTACTCCAATAATAATGTGGGCTGCATCGCCAGGCAACGGGTTCCGATGATAATGCGCCTAAAAGTATGCTTTGAATTTTGATCTTCACGAAGTGACAGTTCTGGTAATTACAACTGCTAGGACAATGGCCAATTGTCAAACCAATTTTGGTATTGAACGTTTTGAATGAAAAATTACTCAAATTCGGTAAAATTGTTGAAAAATGTATATCATAACAACCTCCGATTGGTATATCAATGTTCCCAAGCGCTGATGCATCTACCTGTATTATTCTACCATTGATTACAATTATTTTAATGGCAGTTTGTTTGGAATGAGTTGACCTTCTTAATTCTATCATGTTTGAAAATAAACACAAAATAATATATATAAATAAACACAAAATAATATTAGTTCAAATGACGTCTTTATTTTAACAACATTTATTTTTAATATTTAATAGGTTTACGGAGCTCCTCGAGCTAAAAATTTCTTCTAATATAATACAGTTGTAAGTATATAAGTTTACAATGGAAAGTTAAATAATTATTGCAAAATTATCTGTCACTCAGTATCAGAGTGATAAGCCGCTGCTAGTAACCATCGGGGGGAAAAGTTCTCTCATTCAATATCGACAATTTTCGATCAAAATAAATTTTTATTATGTCAATTTTAGCTTCAGTTAATTGAATATTTCGGTAGACTAGAGATCGAATTTTGAACATCATTTGAGCATGCAGAAATTTATCTCGATAGAATTTATTTCGACATCGAATGAGAGAACTGGAACCTGGATTTTACACAGCATTTAAAATGCATAAAATATTGAAAATAAACAAAAGCTTTAATAAAATTTATCTTAATCTTTAACATTCAATTTACTAGATGCTCACTTAAAAATAAATAAATACAACTAAAATATGCCATACATAAAAGCTTAAACATTATTTTTTTATAAAAAGAGACTAGACACACAAAAATAAAAATGTTCCTAATATTAAAAACAAAAAAAACAATAAGCAACTAATTTAACACAAATTGATTTTTCTAAAAAAAAAAAAAAACAAATAAAAAACATTTTTAAGTACAATATTCGAATTATTGATAAATATTTTATAAAACTTTACATATTTCATATGTAAATGAACACAATTATAAGTTTGGACTTAAGCATTATATATCTCTATTATTTAAAACGGTACTCTTAGTAACTAAAACGAAACACACACGTAAGTACTTGTCGAGTTAACAAATAGGTATATATCAAGAGAAAGATTATTGTTTTCGTCCGTAGTAACATTGAATCGGAGTTTGGATTTTGATTTTAAATTCTTGTTCTATTTTAATTATTGTTTATATTTTTTTGAAGTTCGTTTGTCAAGTTTCCTTGTGGTTCAGCAAGAGCGGCGTATTGGCATTGGGATAGGATGATGGACGTCTTTGGCGTTGTAGATTGGTCAAATCATCACAGCTTTGGCAAGATAGTGTAGACTCTTCGTAGCGCGAATGACACGAGGTTCCCGACGAGCGACGCAGACCGGTGTAAGAGTCTGTAACGACTTCTATGAGAGCTTCGTCACTGGAAAGAGAAATAATAGTAGATTTTAAGGTATAAAGATAAATATATGTAAAAGAGAAATTGAAGAAAGAAGAACAGAGACACAAAAGATTAAAAAAAAAATAATTAGAAATAAAAATTCTAGGCAACCTTCTATTGCAATCCATTATTATTTAACCCTCTTCAAATTTTTTTCTGGGAAGAGATATGTCTAGATATACCCTCCACCATTGTAACACCTCGAAATATACATTTTAAACCCCACAAAGTATATATATTCTTGATCAGCATAAAATTCTATGTCGATTTAGCGATGTCCGTCCGTCTGTGTAAACCACTCAAGCTTCCGAACGAATTAAACTAGATTGATAAAGTTGTACTCAAATGTATATTATGCCTGCAGGACTTTTGGTATTGAAAATGGGCCATGTAGGTCCACGTTTTGGTATAGCCCCCATTTAACGGTACCTGCCGATATTCGGTTTTTTGATGATTTTATCGACATTATTCTCCGGAATTGTTTCAAATTTGGTATTTGATTGTTTCCCCTCACCTATGATAGCGATGATGCTCCAGTAGGGAACCTGTGGCAAATCTTAGTTTCTTTGGCGATTCCAAACTCGAGGAACGTGTCAATGAATTCCTCGGCATTTTTTTCAACGATGAACGAATACCCAAATCATTGGCCACGGATAGGCTATTATTTTGTTGTTGTTGCTGCTGCTGCTGTTGTTGTTTAATGGTACCCTGTATATATTTATTCAATGCCCTCGAGCCTCTGCGTTGTGACCGCTCATAGGTACGTCTTTGTTTAGCCTCTTCATCCTCACCCAACAGCCAATAGGTTCTTTGATCTCCCTTGCCTTTCATGCTAACCATGCCACGTTCCTGATAATGATAGCCACCCAGGCGCTCCAACAGCTCTTTACACTGCCAACTACAATGGATCTTCAGGGGTACGCCAGAAGATTCCATGCGGGATGCTGTATTCACGGTATCACCGAACAGACAGTAGCGAGGCATTTTCAGGCCCACCACCCCAGCACATACGGGGCCCGTATGGATACCTATACGTAACAGTAACTTATTGTGGGGACGATGACGTATCTTGAATTCTGAAACTGCATCCAGCAGATGCAAGGACATGGAGGCAATTTCAGCGGCATGTAAATCGCCGTTACGTATGGGTAAACCGGAAACCTGCAATGAAGCACAGATTAAATACCATATTCTTATGTTAGAAAGTATTCTCTACTTACCACCATATAAGCATCACCTATGGTCTCCACTTTGTAGACATCATAGTGGCCTATGATGGAATCAAAGCAGGTGTAAAGGTCATTGAGAAAGTCCACAACTTGTAGCGGTGTACTCTCCGCCGACATCGACGTGAAGCCCACAATATCACTAAAATATATGGAAACCTGTTCATAGCTCTCCGGATCAACCTTATGACCCTTTTTCAATTGCTCCGCCACTGGCCGCGGCAGCATTTCCAAAAGCAAAGCATCAGTCTTCTTTTTTTCTTCCTGTAATTGATCGGTACGCTCATCGACCAAAGCCTCTAGGTTATTGGCATACTTCTCCATCATTGCCATCATATTGTCGAAGATGTTGGGTTTCATGCCCTTGCGCAGGGGTCTCAATTTGGCACGTATTGTCTTAAAGTCGGGACGATCTTCAGGCCGCTCAGCCCAGCATTCGTTGAGGATTTCTCGAACACAATCAAAAGATGTTTCCAAGGGCTGCAGGGAGGGCCGATAGGGATAGAGGTTGTCCTGTACTTGCAGTACCTTCTGCAGACACTGCATTGGTGTTAGGCCCGTTTCCCCAAAGGGTCCATGGCGTGTGTGCAATTCATAGAGCACAATGGCAAACGAATATGAATCACCTTTTTGTGTACCCATCACCAAAGAAGCTGGACCTTGCCGCAATAATTCCGGAGCCCGATAAAGTAATTCTTGGCAAGAGGAAAAATTAAAATTTGAAAAAATTATTTAACAAAAAGACTCGCCGAAAAACAACTTTCGCAGTCGGTAGGATTCGAACCTACGCTCCCAGAGGGAATCTGATTTCTAGTCAGACGCCTTAACCGCTCGGCCACGACTGCTTACACCAGCCGTTGTGATTAAGAGTTATTTTCTCATTGCCATGCTGTGTGTGTGTACAAATAAAACAACAACAACGAACCAAGTAAATCACCACCACAATCATTGTGCTTAAGAGAGCAAGCAAAGAGAAACAGTGTTGGCAAATCAAAACATTGCCACGAATGTCAGCAGCATATGTGTGTGAAGAGAGAGAGAGAGAGAGAGAGAGCGAGAGACAATAAATAGTTAGTCAGTGTTGGCAAATCACTTAATTGGGTACTTTTTCAAAGAAGAAATAGTACGACTTGAATCTGTGTCATCTCTATTGATAAATGTCAGGGAAATGCTCTTTATTTTGATTATTAGTTAAAGACGAAATATTCAATCAATATGGACGTAATTCAAATTGAAGTTATTTGGGTGAAAGGAAATTCATTGAAAGTGGGGTGGAATAGATATTTGATTTTAAGATTATTTGCAGCGTCTTGATAACATGCAGTCGTGGCCGAGCGGTTAAGGCGTCTGACTAGAAATCAGATTCCCTCTGGGAGCGTAGGTTCGAATCCTACCGACTGCGAAAGTTGTTTTTCGGCGAGTCTTTTTGTTGTTTTCTTTCTTTTTTTGTTTTCACTTTAAGCAAATATTTTCCTACTTACTTGTGCATTTGGCAGCCATTGACACCACATCTGTCGAATTGTCCTCGATGCCTTTCTTGAAAGCAAACAAACCAAAGTCGCTCAATTTAACCACCCAGCGTGAGTCAATCAACAAATTGGAAGTGCACAAAGACCCATGGAAACGTATGGGCGATTCATGTAAATAAATGACACCCTAAACGACGACAATAGATGTTTGGGGGGATGTGGAGAGGGAAGAAGAAAAAAGAACAGAAAAACAAAAGAAACCCACAACGAAAACCCCATGGGAAAAAGTCAATCAACAACAATTGAAAAAACATAACTCGAGACAGACATTAACAGATGATGGAGTTTACATGGCTGGACAAGAGGACAAAAGGAAAGATGGTTTGGTGACTTACACGTATTATATCGGCTACCATGGACGCGATAAACATGTTGTCCAGCTTGACGTCCTCGTTCTCCAAAATGTCCTTTAATTAGACGAAGTGAAAGCATGAAACGAAACAAAAGAAAAGCACCGAAGTGGATTAAATGCGTTTTGCTGGCTGGCATTTAGCTGATGATTTATGTACCTTAAGGCTACCCCTGGTGCAGTATTCGGTTATGATACAAATGTTGGGAGGATCTGTGCAGGCTCCAATAAAAGCACAAATGTTGTCATGGCGGGCATCGCGCAGCTGGAAAGATTTGAAATTAAAGAACAACTATTTATTATTCTTTAAATAAAGAGAATTTTTCGGGGGGTTTCTTACCAATTTCAATTCCTTTTTCATTTCCCGCGAAATATCTACACATTTCTTGCGCACTTTCTTAATGGCATACAATTGGCCCTTGTACAGCCCGATGGGAGTAAAAATGGTTGTATAACGAAAATCGGCATCGGGATTTGAACTTAAACTGACTTGACTAGTGCGAATTAGAGGATGGGTTGACTGAAAAAAGTATTTAATTAATATTTATCTGAATTTATAATATAGTAAAAATATTGACAATATATACAGGGTGAGATGAAAAAACTGAACCAACTTCAGACTGCTGTCATTTCTTAGCCACTCATCCGACATCTGTTAAAAAAGTCAAGGAAGTGGACGGAAGAAAACAGCAACATCAGCAGAAATGATTCGAAAAGTAAAGAAGCGACTTGATCGAAACCCGCGTCGCAGTAGCCGAAAATGGCTCGTGAACCGAACAAATCGCAATATTCCATTCGCCAAATATTGAAAAATGAGCTCGGGGAAAAGCCATTGAAATTTTAAAAAAGTACAAGAACTTATACCGCAACAGAAAGATAAAAGACTCAAAAGAGCTAAAGAGTTGCGTCGCTTGATCGAAAGTGGTGAACTGCCGAATTTGTTTTTTTCCGATGAGAAAACATTCGTTATCCAGCAGTTTGTAAACAAACAAAATGATCGTGTTTAGCTGAAAATGTGCACCTTCGGTTGGCAACCAGAACTCAAGCGCCGGCCATGGTGATGGTGTGGGCCGCCATAACAGCCGATGGTCGCTCTCCACTCGTATTAAACGAACGTGGCATCAAAATAAATGCCCAATATTATCGCGAAAATATTTTGGAGGGTGTATTATAGCCTTGGGCACGCTAACATTTTGGCCGCAAATCTTGGACATTCCAACTGGACTCAGCACCATCGCACTCAGCACGCGCCACCCAAGAATGGTTACAAAATGAAGTTCCTCGCTTCATTTCCAGCGCACAATGGCCACCAAAATCTCCGGATACCAAATCCGTTGGACTATTGTGTCTGGAGAATTTTGGAAAGAAAGGTTGGCACTAAAAAATACCATCAACTCAAGCCAGCGTTTCGCCGGAAATGGGCCAAAATACCGCAGAGCACCATTCGGGCAGCGTGTGAAGGTTTCATTGGCCGTTTGAAGGCCATAATACGTGCCAATGCTTTCATTCAATAAAATGTAAAAAAATGTAAAAGTTATGGCGTTTGACTTTGTGGCAGTTTTTTTTCATCTCACCCTGTATACACTGTGTCCAAATTTCTAAACAAAATTTCCAACAAAAAATCGTAAAAAGAAATAATAACATACATTTTTTAATTAGAATTCCCGAAGGAACTAGTTCTATTGAACGATTCATTAAAAGAACTAGATATCAGTGAAACTAGTTCCTTCCTGTTCACTGATCACTAAGATTAGCGATTGAACGACTACAAATATGGCTCAGCCAGCCGATGACTTAAGCCAGTCAAAAAAAAAGTTTTATGTTTTATCACCTTTATATTTGTGCCTTGAATAGGACAATAGAATTAGGGTGACCTAGTTAAAATTATGAACCGAAATTGAACTAAGTGAACCTAAAATTCTTTTGTTCTTTTACAAAAAAAAAAGCTGATCGGTGACATAAGCCAAATAAAAATTGTCTATGTATTCTCAACAAAAGCCCTAATTTCAGGTCTTTTTATAGTCAAGGATTGGCCCAATATTTCAACTTACCCTCGTCTGCTTCTGGGCATTGGATTCCTTTTCATTTTCATGCATTTGAACTTCACGAAAGTCAATTTTCCACAATAAACTATCCAATTCTTGCTCATAACGCCAATTGCGATAGAGAACCAATGAGACAATGCCCAGCAGAAGTAAGGCTCCTCCAGCAATGCCAGCTGATATTTCACCGGTATAACCTGAAATGGGACCAAGCAAGTAATAAAATTCCTTATACAGAAATTTTGAATGAGTATCGTACTTATACACTTTTCATTGGCAAAACCGCATTTGGGTTCTGCTGCCGGACGACCAGCGCCCACCCATTCTATTTTGCCATACAAATTGAGATCCTGCCAAAGAGAAACGATAAAAGAAGAAAACAAATGTTAAAATGTTAGCGATTCAATAAAAATAAAGCTCTAAAAGGATGACCATAAATTTTAGAGTAATAATGAGCTTACCTGCCAATAGCTCTTTGTACATTTACATTTTATAATATTTTAAAGTTAAGAAAGGCATAAATTACAATATTACACAATAAAATGGAAAGAGAAAAAAACCAACAACCATAGAATGGAAAAGAAATATACATGAAAAAATAGAAAGTAAATATTCCAACACTAAAGAGTTTTAAGCAGCGGTTTTTTGCAGCCAATCTTCGACATAAACATAGAATTTATTTCCGTATAAAAATACATTTACTCACAGGCAATTTATCACTTTGCGTCTGACTAAAGGTACCGACCGGTATCAGACCAGGAACTGTTTTATTTTTATGATTGCGTGCCAAGCCACGAGCTAATACTGTATAATTGCCGGCAGCATCTCCATTTTCATCGATGTAGACGTGATAGCTGCAATGGAAGTCTTAAAGGATTACCGAATGCTGAAAGTCGTAGCCATATGTAAATACCTACCCCATTGCACTGCGATATTTGGAGCCCTTGATAGCCTCGATTATGGCCGTACCATTTCTTGGCCTATCACCCTGGCGTAAGACTTTAATCAGAGCCTTGGCATACAAGTGTACGGCATCGTAAAGATATGCCGCTTCAGCACTTATCTGGAGAAAAAATGGGAAAACCATAAAAAAATCAAACGAGAATTGTATGGAATTGAATGCCATAAAAAATAGACACACGCAGCATCAGCAAAGGCAGAGGGTGACAAAAAACCTTTCTCCTTTTTGCATAGCTATTAAAATTAGTTTTATGGAGAATTCTATTTAAATATTTTATTTATGTATAGCTTGTGTGGCCTTAATCGCTGTCATGCGACCATCCAGCAAACTTCCAAAAAAAAAGCGGTGCCAATAATAATGACCGCATTATGACCCATCTCCGCCTGCTGTAACTGATGCTGTTCCGTGCCTTTCTTTCACTACTAACCTGTTTGGCACCTCCAAATAGACCCAATGGATTGGGAAAATTAAATGGTGGCAGTTCCATGTATTTGTTAACCTTGAATGAAGACGGAAAAGAAATAGACAACAAAAAGGATGTTTACACAAATTACTTTTAAATAATGATTAATGATTTTGAAATTGGCTAGCTATCTGGCGAGCAAAACAAAACATGAAAAAAAAAACATAAGGACAAAGTACGATGTTGGCATTCGAAAACATTGATATCCGTTCTGACAGACATGGTGATAATGGAAAATTAATTACTCCACATCATCAGCTGGGTGGATGGTTTGTTATCAATTTATGGCAGAGAGCTGCAGTCTTCAAATAACAAAAAAGGACATGGGATTCGAAATCAAAAAAACAAACAACAACAAAAATATAGTTCAGAAAAATATAGGAGTATGTAAACGTACTATACGTCACCGATTGGCTCTTGGCAGAAAAATAGAAGTAGATGCATCTACGCTTGGGAACATTGATATGTCAAAATTTTAAAAATGTTTTTTTTTTTTTCAAACATAGGGTGAGATATAAAAACTGCAATTAAGTTATTATTTTTTTTTTAATTTTATTGAATGAAAGGAAAAAAATGCCGGAAATAGTATCAAATTTAAGAAGAAGTTTAGATTTGTTCGAATTGGCCATCTTTGGCATGGATTATGGCCTTCAAA
This sequence comes from Musca domestica, assembly GCF_030504385.1. Classification (NCBI taxonomy): domain Eukaryota; kingdom Metazoa; phylum Arthropoda; class Insecta; order Diptera; family Muscidae; genus Musca; species Musca domestica. The sequence goes on along the minus strand of NW_026712223.1, from coordinate 510,499 downwards.
CGGCGAATGAAGCCGTCACACGCTGCCCGAATGTTGCTCTGCGGTATTTTAGTCCATTCCCGGCGAAGTGCTTGCTTGAGGTGATTGACACTTTGGTATTTTTTAGTGCCAACCTTGCTTTTTGGTGGCCATTGTGCGCTGGAAATGAAACGAGAAACCTCATTTTGTAACAATTCTTGGATAGTGTGTGCTGAGTGCGATGATGCTGAGTTTGAATGTCTAAGGCCCAAGGCTTTAATACACCCTTCAGAAAATTTTCGCGATAATATTCGGCATTTATTCTGATGCCACGTCTATTAATACGAGCGAAGAGCGACCATCGGCTATTATGGCGGCTCAGACCATCACCATGGCTGGCGCTTGAGTTCTGGTGGCCAACCGAAAGTGCACATTTTCAGCCACCCCTGTGGCAAGTAAACACGATCATTTTGTTGGTTTACAAACTGCTGTACAACGAATGTTTTCTCATCGGAGAAAACCAAGAAAAAACCACTCTCGGCCAAGCGAAGCAACTCTTTAGCTCTTTTGAGTCAATTTTCTTTCTGTTGCGGTGTAAGTTTTTGCACTTTTTGGAATTTCAATGGCTTTACCCAGAGCACATTTTTCAATATTTGCCGAATGGGATATTGCGATATGTTCAGATCACGAGCCATTTTCGGCCACTGCGACGCGGGTTTCAATCAAATCGCTTCTTTACTTTTCGAACCATTTCTGCTGATGTTGCTGTTTTCTTCCGTCCATTTCCTTGACGTCGGGCTACGCTACAGTGTCTCACAGTGACGAGCGATGGTACGAGACACAACATTTATTCACATTCAAATGCTGGAGTGCTCTGACGATAGCCACTTGTGGTTTTCCAGCCAAATATAAAAAAATGACTCAATCATGCTTGAATTCCATCAGGAATAACTTTTTTCTGGAAATTCTTACCAAAATGCTTTGGTACGCTTGTAAAATATATAATGAGCTGTCACTGAAAGAATTTTAAAAGCTGTCGGACCAGTGGCTTAGAATTGACAGCAGTCTGAAGTTGGTTGCAGTTTTTTCATCTCCCCTGTATGAAGATTTTTCAGTCATAATAGAGCGTTTAGAAACAAATTGTTACCAGTTTTAACCTCAAAAATTGACTAATTACAATTAAGCGTATGTCCCATCAGGGTTAACCCGGATAAAGATTTTTTATGTAAACGTACCATAGGTCATCGGTTGTATCAGGGCTCATCAACGCTTGAGAACATTGAAATGTCTAAATTTTTAAAGTGTTTTCTCCAAAATAAGTAGAAATTTATATGTTTTCCTATACGATTCAAATCGGAGGTAGTTGTATATGCATTTTCAGCGATTTTTACAAATTTAAATAATTTTTCATTCAAAATTTTCAATTTCAAAATTGATTTGACAGTCCCAGCAGCTGTATTGATGCATCTACTTGTATTCTTCTACCTGGGTTGGATTTTCCGTAAAAAAACAACAGGAGTGCAGGTTGACTTTGTTCAATTTCGACCCATAATTTGAATTTGGTTACCCTATAGTCCTTTGTTTTTTGTCAGAAAGCCAGATGATGACTTCTGCCAGAAAAAAAAAGCTTTTTGATTGGCTTAAGTCATCGGCTGGTTTCTTCAGAAAAGAACAAAGAAGCCAAGGGCCGATATCGAACTAAGTCAACCTAAAACTCCTTTGTTCCTCTACGAAGAACACAGCCGATGATTTTAGCCAGCCAAAAAAGCCTTTTATGTACTTTCACCTTTAATCTCCTTAATGAGGAGTTATTTGACATGGAATTGACAATTTCAATTCACTAAATTTACTTAATCCAGTACAATGTAAACTACTTATTTAATAACTTATTAGTTAAAGAAATAATAACACCACTAGGCCAACTCTTAAAGAAAAGCCTTACAAATTGCAAATGTTTTGTGGCTAAATTATTAGAAATGTATTCGAAGTCATGTACAAAATGTCAAAGTCTACCAACATCTAATTAAGTGTCAAAATAACATTTATGAGCTTCCACAAAATTCACTGGCCAACTGAGCATCATTGTAATTCAGCTGTCAGCCACATCTAAATACAGGCTTAATGAAAACTGCCAAAAATCCATCATTTGTCTTTTTTGCTTAGCACTTTGGAATGTTGATGTTAGTGCTTACATTTTAATGTTTACAATGGCAGAACCCCATTCATCAATCTCTTGCTGAGCCTCCAGGGATTACTAGCCTTAATTTCATCCGAATTGAGTTGTGGCCTGTGAAAACAACACTTTAGTGTTGTGGTCATCCCACCCACACAGATTGTGGTCATAGGAGTTAATTTTCCGGCTTAATGTGAAGTAAAAACTGAAATTTCATTGAGACCATAACACATGCATGACTTTATCAATGGCTAATCATTCTGGTCGTTGTCAAGAACAACAAAACCTCATCTCAACAGATTGCTCTATAAATGTTATGAGGAATTGATGATACAAATCTACCGGTCAAGCATCACTTGATTATTATGACGTGTTTGGTTTCTTGTACAAGCCATTAAAATTTGGAAATTAAAATGTTTGGTTTTGCTTTTGGTTAATGATGCGGAAATCCGTTCACACTTACTTACCTCCTTGGCGAATTCGGCAAATTTAATGGGCGCTGTTGGTAGGATGCCCAAATACGACTGAAAGGCCATTTCCGCTCGGGCATCGGTTTTCTCCAATAAAAGGCCGCGTAAATATTTATCCGGCTTGGAGGGGTCATACTGCTCAATATCGACTCCCAGGACAAAATACTCACCCTCGTCGAGCAGACCTTTGCCATGAAGGGCCACCATTAAGCCCACATGTTCGTAATAATGACCCAATATAAGATAAACTAATCAAAAAAGCAGATAAAGAGAAATAAGAAGAAGAGGATGAGCGTGAAAAGAAATAAACAAAACAATATGGTTGGTCATCAAGTTTTTATACGTGCAACGTAGGAACATGGCATCTGTATACCAAACAGTGGCAATCGTCCATTTGCTGAGTAATTAACTGTAAACTTTGTGGTGGAGAGCAGAGAGAGAGAGACTTAAACAAAGCGATTGGAACTAAAAGCATTGGACGATAATAACTTCATTAAATTCCCAACTTTGTAGTGGCGTAAAGTTTTGCGGGAATGGACAAAGTGAATAGGCTAAGGCAGAAAGGACATCGTTTAATAGCTTTGTTTACTCTCAGGAAAAACATGATTTAATACTATTATCATAATGGGTGTGTCATAACCACCTACAGAATAAAAACACACATGTTCACATATAAGTAGGAGGGTTAAGAACACTCAATGCCAAACGTAAAGTTTTCAAGTGAAATAAAATCTCTCAAGTCGTGACTTCAAGTGAAAATAGTTTACAACACCCACTCATTGAACATAATTTAGCACATGTGCCGATGACAGCTGTTACTGATTGGCAATAGATATGACGTTTGCTTAGACCCACATGCCCAGATTGCATTCATGGAATCTAGACCCAATTATTTTTAACGACTTGTTATGAAATGTACAAATGTTCATAATTTTTATTCAAACCCCGAAAGTATGCAACGGAATATTTATCTTCAAAGAAAAACAAATGTTTCCCTCCGAAAGAAAATATTTGTGTACCAAGAGTTAAAAAACAAGTAACAAAGCTGTAAGTTCGGCCGGGTCGAACTTTGAATACCCTCCACCATTTGGAACGAATTTAGCAATTCTCAAAAACAATAAAATCCGTTAAAAATGCTGTTAAAAATTCTTAGAAATACCGAATGTAGCTGTTGTAGATGGTCAATACGACGACGTGGACCTGCATAGATTACTTTTGTCATAAGCCATTACAATATTCAAATGCAAAACTTAGAACAGAATCGGTGAATAATTTAACTAAAGTCATCAAAATACCGAATATCGGGAGGTACCGTTATATGGAGGCTATACCAAAACGTGGACCTACATGGCCCGTTTTCAATACCAAATGTCCTGCAGGCATAATATACATTTGAGTAAAATTTTATCAATCTACTTCAATTCGTTCGGAAGCTAGAGTGATTTCCACAGCCGGATAGACGGACAGTCGGACGGACATCGCTAAATCGACATAGAATTTTATGCTGATTAAGAACATATGTACTTTGTGGGGTCTAAAATGTATATTTCGAGGTGTTACAAACGGAATAACAATCTTAATATACCCTCCATACTATGGTGGAGGGTATAAAAATGTTTGTTTTTTTACGATGATATACGTATTCGTTTTACTTCTTCTTTGAAATATCTCAAACCAGAAAAACGTACACACAAAAAGTAAAACACGGAATTAGGACAACAATTCCCAAAGCTATGCAATGCATCAAGGAAATACACCCCAATTCCTTTGGGTGCCGAACAAACACCTTTTAGTCAATGACTTAAGGGTGGGTTTTTTGTTTCTTCTACGAGACACTCACACCAACCTCTAACCCCCCCTTGAGATTTATGACATCCTTTCTAAATAAGACGTCCTCAACATCTATGCGATGAGTGCTGAACTTTGTTAATTGTTCCATATCGGGGAGATTTGATAAGAAATTTTTCGAAAAACGAAAAGTATTCTAATTAAAATATCCTTTAAAACAAAATGCCTTTTATTCCCTTTTAATCCTTGCAATCTTCTCCACTTTAAGGGGGAGGGGGAGGCAAAGAAACCGGTCTAATTGTTAATTCCATTTACAGTTACTTTAGTACATACTTACTGCGCGTATTTGTATAAGTCTGCTCGACCAAGTCCACAAAAGGATTTGCCATAAAACCATGATGATAGATGGTCTTCCATGTCCTGACGTCACGTACAGTAATGGCAGCACTCTTTAAAATACTCAAGATGGTATCGGCCACAGGTTGATACAAACTATCCGGATGGTCAAGATACAAAAAAGTTACCTACACACGCCGTTCCAGACGACCATCCAGTGTCCAAGTGGAAGATGCGACAAAGCCGTTAAAAGCAAACAGATGGCATGTAAAAGGAAAGAGAAAAAGAAAAACAAGTTTAAAAGATAAAAAAAATTAATATTAAACTGAATGAAGTGATAAATTGTGACGAAGAGGGAGTGTGTGTGTATGTGTGTGGAGAGAGAGGAAGAGAGCGGGAATAATGTGAATCAACGTTATTTGTTTGAAATGTGTGAAGAAATGCTGGTGCCAGGAGAGGATGCACTGAAGGAAATTCAGAATTGATGCAGAGGCTAAACGGGGAGGAAGAGACAGAGAAAAAATCGGAGAACCTCAGTTTACTTTTTTAATATATTTCTCCTGATAACATTCGTCCGTTTTGCCAACAGATCCATACCCTCAGCCAATGTTCGATTATTTAAATATATTTTGACTTCTGTAACGATTATTCAAATTGATGACCCTCTACGGAATGGGTGCCGAAGGAATGGGCCAATATTGTTCATTTCGTATCGGGTATAATTAAATATGATATAAATATTACGACGTGCCAGGTTGTGGCTATATATGTCACATTTCTAGAAAATGTTAAAATGTGTGTGAGGTACCAGAAATAGTCGACCGACTATTTCATACTTCATTTAATACAGATAAGAATATTGGTATGGGTACAAGAAAATCGAACATTTATATTCAATTTTATGCCAAATCATATTTTCCATATTCATCTCAGGATTCTGGTTGAGAGAAATTGAAAATTGGGAGCCTTTGTGGGTGAGGTACCAAAAAGGGGTTCGCAGATATATCAACACAAAATATTGAAATCTTGAACCCTATGTGGAGGAGGTACCAGAAGAAAAGGTCCGATCTCTACATTCTTTATAACAGACCCTGTGTTGATGAGAATATTGAGATGTACCATGTCTGAATGGAATCGGACGTTAATCTAGCGTTTTATGAGCGTCATTGATATTCAAAATTTGACCCTTTGTGGGAGAGGTACCAGATAGAGTGGTCCGATATATCATCACAGCAGATCTTATGTTAGTAGAAATAATGGGATGTGTAAAATATGAAGAAAAACGGATGCTTATTTCGGATTTTATGAAAGTTTTGGTTATTAAAAACTTTGACCCTTTGTGGGGGAGGTACCAGAACAAATGATCCGGTCCCTCCCATATTTATAACATATCGAGTGTTGATGGAAATATTTACATGTACCAAGTCTGAATGGAATCGGCTGTGAATTTCGCGTTTTACGCCCTTCATAGATATTCAATATTTTGACCCTTTGTGGGAGAGGTACCAGTAGGAGTGGTCCAGACCTTGAGTTAATAAAAATATTGTGATGTGTGTGTAATTTGAAGAAAATCGGACTTTTACATCACATTTTATAAGAGTTATAATTATTCCGAATTTAGACCCTTTGTGGGGCAGGTACTAAATATAGTGGACCATTTTCCCACCTGACATATCACTGATACAAAAATTATGATTTTGTTTGATTTTTAGCTTAGATCTTAGGTTTATTTTTTAAGAAATATTTTTTCCCAGTGTATTTTACGTTTGGTTTTCCTTCAACAGCCATCCATCCTCTACTCCAGAGATTTATGTCATCTACTATTTTCTTATGCTAAGACATAATTTTTAATCTCTCCAACCTTACCTGGGTCCAGTTAAAAGCCATCAAAAGTGACACAACCGACTTGGAGATTTGTGTGTCCGGTGGACGGGTACGGGCAAATGTGGGAAAATCATGTTTATTGGAGGTGTCACGGTGTGTGCAATACTAAAATGGAATGAGAAGATATTGAAAGAATTCGCAAAACAATGCCCTCCAAAATCTCACATAAGATATCATGGGTAAATTGAAGGCAGCGGCCATGCGGCCCTCATGGACACAGGTCTCCTGGGGTCCAATGTAGCCAACTATTTGTTTGGTCCACAAGGCTGCTGTTTGGCGTATACTGTTGACCTCATCGCCATACGTTTCGGCTACTAAGAAATCCAATTCATGGCCCAACGATTTCAATTCGCCCTCATTGACTTCTTTGACCGCCAGGCTAATGGCTCCGGAGATGGTAATGCCTGGCAAAGGAGAAATGAAATAATCTTCTTGTGGTCTTTTGTGGTTGCCTACCTGGTCTTTGGTAATCCAAATTTCCCGGCGTTCTCTGGGAACCCGTTAAATAGCCCAAAGTAAAAGTTTCTGCCCCCACCAAACGTTGGCCACCGGATGTGGAGTAGAAAATTAAAAATGCAACAAGAATCAAGAATTTATTAACAGCGAATGGCGATGACGATGCTGGCGAGAACGTGGACGTGAAAGACGGCGACAACGACGAGGAGGACGACGATGAATATAACAACGCTAATGAGCGTAAGAGTGTCTTCATTACGTGCTGCACGACTGGAACAAGATTGATGTTTGCCCGAGGGGGTGGGGGGAAATGCGCGTTAATAGTTTTGTGTTCAGTAGCAGATGAGGAGGGTTGGATATCGTCTTAGTTTCGCTTCCAAGAAATTAGGAAATAATTTGCACAGCTGCTGTGCATTAAAGGTTTCCAATTATTTCCCAGCCAAAGAGGGGGACGTGATATATATGTTTGCAGCCAAGTTAGTAGTGGTTCTGGGATTCCTTTCTTTATTGCTCTCGAGTTACACCTTCGCCGCACTCATTGGCCATCCAGCCAAAGCATGTAACGAATTCGCTTTTTACACAAAATGTTGATTTCCAAACGCTTCTCCAGCGAGTCTTTTTTCCGCTTCATAGTTTGTGTTGATGTTTGTTGTAACGAATTGTTGCTCTTTTGGCTTTTGCGGAATGAAAGGAGGGGGAGTTGGTTGGCGAGAGTGGGTGTGTGCGTTTTAATCGGCCACTAATATCTTTTCTTGCGGTCCACCAATAAATCTCTGAATGTTTATCCTAATCTTTGAATGGTTTATGCTTCATTAGTTTTAAAATAACATTTCATGTTGCGTGTACATACATCTAAACGTGTGTGTGTGAATGGTTTTCTTTCTCCCCCCCTCTCTCTCTCTCTCTCTCTCTCTCTCTCGCTTGTCCGCACTTAAGTACTTTTTGAAATTGCCTGATAAGATTTGTGGTTTCCTAAAGGTTTGTTTGGTCTACGTTTCAAATGGTTGCTGTTGCAGACAGTTTGCCTCCCAAAACAGTTCTTAGATTTATTTTCTGCAAAAGAATAGAAAAGAAAATAGAAGCTTATAAAATCGCTCATGTGTATGGATGTAAATGTACTTGTTTATGGTTGTTAGTTGTTGAAGATTTACTGCATTAAATTGCCACATTCAGAGGCGGAAAGAAAATACTTAAAATGTTGTCATCTTGTCTATCAGTGTGGAAGTCGGTCGGACAGCTTGTTAGTGCAAAAAAAATCTCAACATCCTTTGGCAGATCTACTCGACACATATCCATATTTGTAGAAGTATTTAAGGTTATGTTTGTGCGAAGTGGTACTTATGCTAAAAGCAGAAGTCATCAACAGAGTCGGAAACAGACGGAATGATAGACATCGTCATCATCATCATCATCAACACTAGCAACAATTGCAGAGTGAACTTCAAAATGGATGTGTGTGACAACATATTTAATGATATTCAAATATAGGGTTTAGGATATGGAGCTATGTTTATGTTTTTTGTCTAATTTTTTTATTGGTCTAATTAGAAACACTTCCCTAGAAAAATATTTAATTCACAAGTTCATAGTGCCGTTTTCTACCCAAAATGGGGAGCTTAGAATTTTTTGGAATATTAACAAGTTGAAAGGTAGCAGTAGGTTTTGGCGACAGATGTTTACCCTCAGCCAATGTTCGATTATTTTAAGCACTTTGTACCCTAAGTTGTGGAGGTACCAGAAGAAATGGTCCGATCTTCACCATCTTTATAACAGATCTTTTGTTGATGGAAATATTGAGATGGATCAAGTCTGAATGGAATCGAACGTTATTTTAGGGTTTTGTTAGCTTCATGGATAATCAAAATGTTGACCCTTTGTAGGGGAGGTACCAGAATGAGTGGACCGATATATCCCATCTTCACATCAGACCTTGGGCTAATAAATATATTGCGATGTGTAAAAGATAAAAAACCGGATGCTCACTCCGGATGTTATAATCGTTTTGGATATTAAAAACTTTGACCCTTTGTGGGGGCGGTACCCGAAGAAATGATCCGATCTCCACCATCTTTATAACAGATCTTGTGTTGATGGTAATATTGAGATGTACAAAGTCTGAAAGGGATCGGATGTTAATACCGCGTAAGAGTTCCTTGGATATTCAAAATTTTGACCTTCTGTGGGATAGGTACCAGAAGGAGTGAACCGATATATCTTCACAGCAGATCATGTGTTAGTAGAAATAATGGGATGTGTGAAATATGAAGAGAACCGGATGCTCACATCGGATTTTATAATCGTTTTGGTTATTCGAAATCTTGAACCCTAGGTGGGGTGTGTACCAGAAGAAATGGTCCAATTTCCACCATATTTATAACAGATCTTGTGTTGGTAGAAATATTGAGATTTATCAAGTCAGAATGGAATCGGATGTTAATTTCGCGTATTATGATCTTCACGGATATTCAAATTTTTTACTCTTTGTGGGGGAGGTACCAGAAGGAGTAGACCAATATATCCCATCTTCACGCCAGACCTTGTGTTAAGAAAAATATTTTGATGTGTGTAATTTGATGACAGTCGGAATCTTACATAACATTTTATTAGAGTTATAGTTTTTCAAAATTTTGACCCTTTGTGGGGGAGGTACTTGGATTGGTATTGGTATTGGAGTGGACCAATATTGTCAATTTTCGCACCTGGCGCACTGATAAAAAATATTAAAGTAAGAACAAAATCGGATTATTCTTTCCCTTTCTGTGCAGTAAAATATTTTTTTGAAAATGTCGACTTTTTGTAGGGGAGTTACCAGAAGGAGTGGTCTAATATTATCCATCTCCGAACCCGATCTAAGTTTGATAATAATGTAAAGATGTACCAAGTTTGGACCAAATAGGATACTCCTTTCGAGAGTTATCCCGCCAACCAGCCGGACAGACAGACGGACGGACGGATGGGCATCGCTAGATCGACTCCAAATGTCCTAAACCGAATTTGGTACAAAGAGACCTAGGGTCTAAAACCGTTATTTCGATGAGGTACGTTTTGGCCGTGTCAAATGATACATATGGTTGAGGGTATAAAAAATGAACCTCATTGAAGTAATGATTTTCGACCCTATGTCTCTTTGGAAGAAATCCGTTTCAGAACATTTCGAATTGATGTAGTAACCCATGTTTAGGGTAGCTCTCGAAAAAAGTATACAATTTGGAACTAATTCTCCACGAAGATGGACAATATCATGGACACTCCTTTTTAACCCAACCTATAAACGATCAAACTTCTCCAAAAAAAATCTCAAGCAAAAGAAAACCGAGTACTCGATCTAGTCTAATCTCGGTACATTTTGAAAATCATGTGGATGAAGGGTAAAAATGGTTACTCCTCCCGATACCTTCTTTACAGACGTCCAACATTTTGGAAAATTCTAAAGAGAATATTCCTGTATAATCTAGAAGTTTGCAGATTTTTTCATAAAACTTGAAGATAAAAAAGTGTATGGGGATTCCCCACAAATCTATCGATTTCTTCTCTTTAAAAAACTGTACTTAGGTCACTTTAACTTGCCACCAATAAACCTATATAGGTTAACTACTGCCCAGCATTTTATGAACCTAAAGTTCATTCCCGCAACAAAAAAGGAAACACATTCTATTATAACTGAAACAGACAGCAAACTATTTATTATGACTGGAGAATTCACTGCCTCATCTGAACAATGAACAGAAGGCAGAAAAACCCTGCTGCCACACACAATTTCACACACAATACCATTCTGCGTTTTGTTGCAGTTGGTCTACAACAAGAGTCTGTGACTTATCATTGCTACAGTAGCAAAAACAACAACAACAATACAAAACATGCCACATATCTACATGAGCATACATGCATTATGCTTCTGTTTCTGATTGTGCAGAATCCAACAATAAAAACAACTACAACATTTTGGATGCCAACTACCAAACCAAAAGAACATCCTGAACAAGCAGAGATTAGAATTTAAATAATATCACAGACACACACACACACACAACCACCATACCTACAGATAATAAGACACACACCATTACCAAGCTATAATGTATGCAACGAATTAATGTTTTTTCTGAGTTAAAGGGCCAGAAGAAAATAGGACTCCATGCCATGAGAGAAGAGTTCTTGAAACAAAAACATTGGAAGATAGACAGACATGCACCTACTCACATCATTATTTATCTCCCACTCATTGTCAGACACACACACACCTACGTTCTTTGCTCTTCAAATTGCTTGCTGTCATAAAAGGAGTCTCTTTCTCTTCTTTTTTCCCTTTTGTTTCATAACATTGAAGGTGTAACACGTCGTATGCCATACGTCATACGCCACCCAGTCATTTGCAAAGTTGGAAGTCAAAACAACGGGTTGCTGTTGTTTTGGTTGTGTTTCACGGTTACAACAATTGTCAACACACACATAACATTGAGCACAGTTTGCCAAAAAAAAAAAACCGCGAACAACAACACACGGAACAGGTGTCAATTTTATTGGCCCGCTTCATTTATGGTTTCATATTGCTGGGGTTATTATGTTGTCACAATTGCTGATTTTGTTGTTGTTGTTGTTTTATTTTTTTTTTTGCTTCTTCGCTGTTGTTGGCTGGGGGGTGAAAATTAAATATTTTAACAACGTAATGAAAGCAAGAAAGATTTATGGCCAATTTAAAGCATTTATGTCAGGAATTTCAATTTGACACACACACATACACACACATAAATACTTGGTGCCTGTTTTGCCATGCATATGCTTGCCGTGGCTTAACATGTCTGCGATATGCTTATACGGAGTGTGGGATATTAATTACATGTGCCACAGGATTAAATTGAATTGATACAATTTTAATTGCAGGGTGGATTTGGGAAAATGGGAAACTGGTGTTGCAGGAATTATATGGCGATTTATGGTGTTTAAGAAGCATTTTCATTCTTTGATCACAAAATCTCTGGTTGTAAAAAAACTAAATATTAACCCATTCTTTGCGGAGACATTTGCTTTCATACTTCTTCTAAAAAAAATATTAATATGGGTAAAATTATAAGAAAATCAAACACTTATATCCAATTTTATGTGAAATCTTAAATTCCATATTTATCTCAGGGTTTTGGTTGAGAGAAATATTTAGATATTTAGTTGGCAGATATATATCATCTTCACAACAGATCTTGTATTAGCAAAAATATTTGGATGTGTGAAATTTAAAGAGAGTTGGATGCTTATTACGCTATCTTTGACCGTTTTGTTTTTCAAAAATTTTGAACCCTTTGTGGGGAAGGTGACAAAAGAAATGGTCCGATCTCTGCCATCTTTGTAACAAATCTTGTGTTGATGGAAATATTGACATGTACCAAGTCTAAGTGGAATTAGATGTTAATTTCGAGTTTTATCAGCTTCATAGATGTTCAAAATGTTAACCCTTTGTGGGGGAGGTACCAGAAGGAGTGATCCGATATATTCCATTTTTAAAGCAAATCTTGTGTTAAAAGAAATAATCAGATATGTGAAAAATGTGTAAAAGAGAATCGGATGCTTATTTCGAATATTATAATCGTTTTGAGTATTCAAAACGTTGACCCTTTGTGTGGAGGTAACAGAAGGAATGGCCCAATCTCTACCATCTTTATAATAGATCTTGTCTTAATAGAGATATTGAGTTGTACCTTGTCTGAATGGAATTTGATTTTAATTTCGAGTTTTACGAGCTTCATGAATATTCAAAATTGTATCCCTTTGTGGGGGAGGTACCAGAAGGGGTGTACCGATATATTTCATCATTACACCAGACCTAGGCTTAATAAAAATATTGTGATGTGTGATATATGAATAAAACCGGATACAAATTTCGGATATTATACTCGTTTTGGCTATTCAAAACTTTGACCCTTTGTGGGGGAGGTACCAGAAGGAATGGTCCGATCTCTACCACTTTTATAACATATCTTGTGATAATATAAAAATTGGGATGTACCAAGTCTGAATGGATTCGGATGTTAATTTCGTACTTTATGAGCTTCACAGTTATTCAAATTTTTGACCCTTTGTGGGGGAAGAATGGGGAGAAGGAGTCAACCGATATACCTTCTCACCAGGCCTTGGGTTTACAAAAATATGGTGATGTGTGTAAATTGAAGACAATCGGATACTTATCCGATTATCCTTTCTTTTTCTGTGCAGTAAATTATTTTCTTTGAAAATGTTGACATTTTGTGGGGGAGGTACCAAAAGGATTGGAACAATATTGCCTATCTCCGAACTCAATCTTAGTTTGATAATAATATTACGATGTATCAAGTTTGGACCAAATCGGATACTCCCTTCGAGGGTTATCGTACGCACAAGCCATCCAGACAGACGGACGGATGGACATCGCTAGATCAACTCCAAATGTGCTGAAACGGATTTAATCCAAAGAGACGTAGGGTCTAAAACCTCTAGCCATATGGCCATAAACATACCATACTTTTATCATAACATGTAACGAGAAAGGTACAGCAGAGTGGGAACGTCCGACTACAAAAACCCGCACGGGACTAATGCCGAAATTTCGTAAAGACATCTTTTCACCGTATAAAATGTTATATAACCGCTGTGACCAAAAGGGTACAAATCTAATAAATAACAGTTTAAATATTCATGGATAAACCTCACTGTGAGGACATAAACCTTGGAGAAATGAAGTTAATATATCTTTTTTTGTTTTTGGTAAAGGTTTTAAAACTTACGCCCCCTTTAAACTAAAACCCGGTATTACTTGCTCACATTTCCCATTAGTTTCGTAATACCCTCCCATTTTTTTAAACATTTTTTCACAATTTGTACTTTTATATCCCCTCGTAAAATTATTCCTAATACCATCATTTGGCCATGTTCACAGCATTGTCCAAAGTATCGTAAATTTTAACAACTTTACATAAAATATGTTTGACATTTCTTTAACATTCCACAACATTTACTGCACCATAACTTTGAAACAAAGTGAAGCAGAAAAAATCACAATTTGTTTAGGGGATTGATTAGAGCTGACATGGCTGGTGCCAAAGAAAATTCCTTTTCTTTTCAAAAAAAAAAAATGAAAGAAAGGCAAGGATATGACTTGATATCCATGCCGACATAAATTTACAATATTCCAGGGCAGCAGTGGTCCTTTCCCCAAACCCCGCTTCGTTGATGGAATTTGGGGTACAACATGCTTTTGCAACGGTGATGGATGAATAAAAGAGCCTGGCTGGCTAGAGCCATGTCTTGCAGTTGATTGCAATTTTGTGTGTCGCCTTTTTATCGCCGTTCAATTTATGTGACATTTTGTTATTGAACTTTATGGGCAAACCACTTTAGAAAAAAGCTCTTCAATAAAGTAATATCCTATTTATTTGATGTTGTTGTTGTTTTTATTGCAATATTTATTTATGCTTTTATTATTGCTACTGGATTGTGGCAATCGGTGTTTGTTGTTGTTCTGCCTCGTCTATTGATGGATGTTTGCTTTCATATTCCCCACCATGCCTGTGTGTCTCTGTGTGTTTGTCTCATATTCATATTGAAAGGCACTACTGCATTATTAACGGCAAAGTGTCAATATTGATTTTGTGAGCAAGAGAACACAAACAAGAGAATGAGCACGAGAGCAGTTTTTTTTCTAATAACTTCAGCATGGCTTTGTCGGTGATTTGTGTTCCCCTTCTGGGAGAATGGGAGAGCAAAGGAGAATGATGCAGAGCATTATTATGAAGAAATGGCATGAAATATTGGAAAATAATTTTGCACTCTTGTAGTAAAGACATCAAATGAACAAATATTGTGAGTAAAGTGTGCGTGTGTGTGTGCGTAGGGTTTATCTGTTGTATACAGAGATTTATTATATTTTCTTTTCATATTTCTTATGGCACACTGTCCATTGCAGTGGTCGTCGATCAATGGCAAGCAATCAAAGTCAAAAGTTTGACAATCTAAAGAGAACCATCGTTTTGTTAGTTATTAAATGTTCTCTAGATACGTATTTCATTATACAGTGCAGTAAAATATTCCCAAGGGCAATTGTCGTGGCAACAATGTTGCCGATATCTGAGTGTTGGCGTATTCCAGGCAATGCTGCAGATAGTAATTGCAAGGTGACGTATGAATAATGGAAATTAATTTTGAAAATCTTTGTGAATTGAAAAGGTAAATTTACATTTCCTGTGAATTTGTGTTTACATTTATTTGTAAAATAGTTGCGAATGGTAAACAAAGTGGGCAAATTGAATTCGTTAAATTCATTAGCAGAATCAATTCCTAATTGATGGATAAGTAAATAGTTTACATTGTAGCTGATGTGTAATTAAAGTGAAAGCAAATTGAAAATGGAAAAGGCTTCCATTTATCAATAGCCATTGTATTTGAAGAAAAAAATATTTTCAAATTTATTTTTTTTTTAATTTTTGAATTGAAATCAGAAAAGCCCAAAATCAGAAATTAAAAAAGGATTCGGAATGGAGGTTTCAAGTATCGTCATAAAGAAATAGACACTTTAGTTTAAATTTAAATACAAAAAAATAAGCTGCATTTTAAAGCATCAGCTTAACTTAAATGCTGGAAACTAACCAAAGCACACGTTCCCATTTATTTGTCCCTATTGGGTATTTAAGGATGTGTGTGGATGAGTGAATGAATGTGTGTGTGTGTTTGTGAGTGCGTGTAAAAGGTTATTTCCTTTGCCATGGAATGGATTGCTCTATGAAAACTGTTTACTACTGAATACTACCCACACACCCACCTCTCTCCAATTTCCTCCCTTTCCATTTTGCCATTGAAAATAATCAATTGAAATACTAAAAGCAAAAAAAACTGAATAAAAAGAATTCTAGAATTGCAAAGCAGGACGAATTGAATGCTGTGTGGGTATTTCTAAACGTGATATCAAAACGAATGTGTGAATAATGATGAACCCCTCCCTATCCCCCACATTACGAGGGCAATAAATTATTAACACATGTGACTTTAAATTGTAACAATATCGAATAAATTACTCAATTTAGATGGTAAAAGAAAACACACAAATTGACAAATAACAATGTTTCGAAAAGTTTTGGATTAAATTAGCAAGGACATAAATTTTCTTTCTATTATTACCCCAAAAAAAAAGTTTGAACACAAATCCTTGAAGTATGCTAACGAACTTATGTATTCTCTTCCGGCTTAAACAAGAAAAAAAGTCTTCATGTTTTTCTCCCCGGGCACCAAGGGGAGCAGGGCTTTGCATAAATAAATCAAAATATGTCGCCTAAAATTTCAATACTCTTTTTGTGCTAGGCTATCCTCATGGTCCCTACCAAATTTCTTAACCCTCATCATGCGAAGCGTGAAAATGCCAAAGAAGTGGTTAACCACTTAACTGTCATTTGTGATAAGCCTTAATCTTGTCGCCGATATCTTTTCATTATTAAGTGCTTAGAGATGGCAGAACATTTTATTTATGAACATAATGAGGGGTTTATTTGGTAAACATAACAAATGTTGTTAGAGGGTACTTTGTGTTAAGGATGTAATGGAGAATGTTTAAAATGACGGATGTTAAGAATTTTTTTCTTTAGAAAATTCATATGTTCTTAAGTCAGGGCCAGGCGAATGCAGGCACGTGCCTTCAATGAACGTAATTTGACGGCGTTCTCTTACATTTTTTTTGAAATTCTCAATACTTTTTTGAGTAAGGGAACAATTTTCCATTAAAGAGTTGCAAAAATGATAAAAGTTGTAGATGCTGACACGTAAACGGACAACGCTTTTATCAACTATATCCTGCAATATACAGCGCAATGCATAGCACATATACGCTCTTTTTCATTAGGGAGCGAAACTTGCTCGCGAGCAGAATTTCACAAAGAGTGGGAATTTTTATGGAGTGTGCTCTTCACCCTCTTGTTTCGTATGGCAGCGATCCCGAGTCACTCCAGTTTGAAAATTAGAGTGGGAACAGCAGAAGAAATCAGCAACATCAGCAGAAATGGTTCAAAAAGTAAAGAAATGACTTGATGGGAGCCCGCGTCGCAGTGACAGAAAAATGGCTCGTGAGCTGAAAATATCGCAATATTCCCTTCGGCAAATATTGAAAAATGAGCTTGGGGTAAAGCCATTGTAATTTCAAAAAGATCAAAAACTTACACCGCAACAGAAAGCAAATAGACTCAAAAGAGCTAAAGAGTTGCTTCGTTTGGCCGAAGGTGGTGAACTGCCGAATTTGGCTTTCTCCGATGAGAAAACATTCATTGTCCAGCAGTTTGTAAAGAAACGAAATTATCGTTTTACATGCCAAAGAGATCAGCTGAAAATGTGCACCAATGGTGATGGTGTGGGCCGCCATAACAGCCGATGGTCGCTCTCCGCTCGTATTAATCGACCGTGGCATCAGAGTATATGCCGAATATTATCGCGAAAATATTCTGGAGGGTGTATTGAAGCCTTGGGCACGCAAACATTTTAGCTGCAAACCTTGGACATTCCAACAGGATTCAGCTCCATTGCGCTCAGCACGTGCCACCCAAGAATGGTTTACGAAATGAGAATCCTCGCTTTATTTCCAGCGCACAATAACCACCAAATTCTCCGGATACCAATCCGTTGGACTATTGTGTCTGGGGTATTTTCAAAATCAAGGTTGGCACTAAAAACTACCAAAGTGTCGATCACCTCAAGCAGAGCTTCGCCGGGAATGGCCAAAATACCGCAGAGCAACATTCGGGCAGCATGCGACGGTTTCATTGGCCGTTTGAAGGCCATAATTCGTGCCAAAGGTGACTAATTCGAACAAATCTAAAATTATTCTAAAATTTGATGCAATTTCCGACATTTTTTGCTTTCACTCAATAAAATTTAAAAAAGAATGTTAAAATTATGGCGTTTGACTTTGTTTCAGTAGTTTTATCGCACCCTGTATTTAGGTCATATTTATGTCTTAAATATATTAATTTACACAATATGTCATATTTTTATCATAAATATATTCATTTACATAGTAGCGCCTAAAAGTATGCCATAAAACTGTTAAATTTAAATTGTGAAACTTCACATTACATAGACTCTCATATGACGTGTAATCTAGCCTTAAATAAAAAATGACACATAATTCTTAAAAAATCAAAAATATTTGCTCATTGACAAATTAAAACAACAAACTATTCCCATCACACCCCATCCGAAGCAATTTCTTCCCCCCAACCAAAACAGCAATAAAAAACATGGCAGTTACCGTCACTCAAATGTCCTCCCCAAATGGCATTTCAATACAGATTTCAATTGTTTTCGTGCATATTTATGAGTTCTACGACATTCTTTATTATTTTATTATTATTTTTTATGATGCCAGCGGAAAATCTCTGCATCAGCAGTCGTCGATTTTTGATAGAATAGAACAGAAGTTGCGAACAGTGCCCTCACATGCGTGCCCCCCTCGCTCTCTCTCTCTCTTTTGTGGCAAAAGCCATTAAGTCATGTTTGCTTTTTATGACTGCATAACTTGCTCGCTTCTGGTTAAGCTTACTTTTTTGTCAGGCAAAGGGGAATTTATTAAGCGTTTTGGGGTTTTAGCTTTTCATTTGTGTGCGTGCGTTCGCTTTTTTTTTGCGATGCCAAAATCGATTGCCAGCAATTGCTGGAAATTGCATGCCAGAGCGAAAAAATGCTTTAAAAAACGACCACGTTCCACGAGATGTCCTCTGTGATACTCTCACACGCACACACACCGACGCACACAGCTATTATCTGCAGATTTACATCCATTTAAAAGAGAGCCACCGAATAGAAAAGAAAAACAATAACAAAATACCATTCAAATGGAATTCCGTTGTTTGTGTTTCTTTTTCTGTTGTTGCTGTTGTTTTCCCAACACGCGTTGCTTTATCAAGGGGCTTGAGTGAGAGAATGTCAATGTAACAGAGCCAAAGCAAATGCAATAACAGAGCGGGAGAAAAAAACAATGAATATTTAAAGCAAGCTTAGAATATAATGTTTAATGAAGACATTCAAAATTTAAACACTACGTTTCTGAAATGTAATTAAAATCCTGATTATTCTTTATTTAAGGAACCCGGTTCAAAACTTCTTCCATCTACTGTAAATTTAATGAAAAATATTAGCTGGAAGCATGCTGCTTCCTTTGAACTAGAAGCATAAATTATGTATTAGTGTGTGTGTGAGAAACCTGCATATGTTGCCATTTTGTTGTCCTTTCTCTAGCCTTACATCACATAATGTTAAGGAATATTAAATGCCTGTAATTTGTAATACCCTACTTTTATAAATTTATAAAAATATATGTGACATTTCTCAGGTAAAGTTGAAAGAATGAGGCATGGCAGAATTAGAAGGTAACTTTAGTTCAAAAAAGATTTTAGAACTCTGCATTTTTGTAATTTATCTTGCCGAATTATCTTTAGAAAAATTTTAGAAAAATCTACAGAATTTAAGTTTTTTGAGGACATATAAAGGATTTAAAACTACGGTTTATGATTTTCATGACAAACTTAATATAAAAATATAGTGGCATGACTATATTTTTATATTAAGTTTGTCATTCCGTTTGTAATAACTCGAAATATACATTTTAGACCCCACAAGGTGTAAATTCTTGATCAGCATTAAACTCTGTGTTGATTGAAGGAGACCGTCCGTCTGTCTGGCTTTTCGTCAATGGAAATAACTCTAGCTTCCGAACGAAAGGAAGTAGGCTGATAAAATTTTAATCAGACGTGTGTTTGTTCTGCTTGTCTTTTGTTATTGAAAATGGGTATACCCCCCATATAACTGTACCTTCCTATATTCGGTATTTTGAAATCTTTGCTACATTATTCACCGAAATTGTTTCAAATTTCGTATATGCAATTCTATATTCGGTATTTTTAAGATTTTTAATAGAAGTTTGAACGATTTTTTTTTTTGAAAATTTTCAAATTTGTTTCAAATAGTGCAGGATATTCAAAGTTCGGCCCAGCCGAACTTACTGCTTTTTTTGTTTTTATTTTTTTCAAATTTTATTGAATGAAAGCAAAAAATTGTCGGAAATATCATCAAATCTTAGAAAAAGTTTAGGTTAGTTCGAGTTGGTCACCTTTGGCACGAATTATGACCTTCAAACGGCCAATGAAACCGTCACACGCTGCCCGAATGTTGCTCTGCGGTATTTTGGCCCATTCTCGGCTAAACACTTGCTTGAGGTGATTGACACTTTGGTATTTTTTAGTGCCGACCTTGCTTTCCAAAATGCTAAAGACCCAATAGTCCAACGGATTGGTATCCTGAGATTTTGGTGGCCCTTGTGCGCTGGAAGCAAAACAAGGAACCCCATTTTGTAACCATTCTTGGGTGGCGCATGCTGAGTGCGATAGTGCTGAGTCCTGTTGGAATGTCCAAGGTATGCGGCCTTGAAATATTGCGATATGTTCAGCTCACGAGCCATTTTTCACAGCAGCCACAGCGACGCGGGTTCCGATCAAGTCGCTTCTTTACTTTTCAAACCATTTCTGCTGATGTTGCTGTTTTCTTCCGTCTACTTCCTTGACGTAACGGCTACGCTACCAATATCACGGTGACGAGCGATGGAACGATTTATTCACACTTAAACGCTGGAGTGCTCTAACGATAGCCACTTGTGATTTTCCAGCAAAATATAAAGAAGTCACACTATCACGCTTCCATCACGAATAACTTTTTTTCTGGAAAATTCTCAACAAAATGTTTTTGTACGCTTGTAAGCAATATAATGAGCTGTCACTGGAATAATTTTAACAGCTGTCGTACGAATGGCTTAGAAATGACAACAGTCGGAATTTGGTTGCAGTTTTTTCATCTCACCCTGTACTGTTTTCTAACTTGTACATGTCAAGTTATCGTCATTCGTCATTTTGCCTTCCCAGAACTAAGTGTAGCTCATCTCCAGAACCCAGTGTAGCTCATCCTCATTGAAATTACCATAGAATTTATTTTTCAATTGTCCGCCGCTAACAATAGTTGTGTGTGTATGTGTGTGTGGAAAACAAAACAATTGCACATTTTTAAGTAGCTGCAATTCCGGAGTCATTTCAATACCCCCAATTGAATAAAAAAGCTTGTTGCCAACTTCACAACAGGGTTGGCTCTTACCATTAAACTGTCTTGACCGGTGAATTGCATTCATTGCAGCATTAAAGGTTAAAATATTACTTGAAAAATAAACAATAGAAAAATTTTCAGAATGATCAAACACACAACACGTTGATATCGTTTAGTTAGCTAATTTTTATTCCAAATGTTTTTTTTTTTGTTTTCTTTGAAATTGACCTGGAAAAAACATAAGTTTTGCTACTAAGCTTAAAACCAGTTGTTGCCAAGTCATGATTTAACAAAAAAAAAACTACAGTGAAATCATATAAAGTGATCAACTATTTAGAATAAATTTGAGAATTTATAAAATAAAATTTAAAATATTTTTTATCAAATCTCCAAAAAGCGAGTTGAGTTTCACTCTTAACTCGAAATCTGGCGGGAGTAAATAAAAAGAAATCGGGTATACCTTACTTTCTACGCCGCTCGAAAAAGAGTGTTGTTGCTTTTGTTGCAAAATCCACTGGTCCCTTGCTTCTGCTCTCTCTCCTCTCTCTCTCCTCTCTCTCTCTCTTAAAATCATTTTTTCCCGCTCGATTTTACTTTTAGATTCCCTTATCACAGAATAAAGGTGTAGACCAAAAAACGCCATGGTTGATCAATGGGAGAGTAAATCACTCAGGGCTAGTAAAGTCACTCGGCTTCGAAAACAATTTATTCATTTTTCTGCTATTTAA
Source organism: Musca domestica (assembly GCF_030504385.1). Lineage (NCBI taxonomy): Eukaryota > Metazoa > Arthropoda > Insecta > Diptera > Muscidae > Musca > Musca domestica. Next base: position 488,615 of record NW_026712223.1, on the reverse strand, counting down.
TCTGTATATTTTTATATTTTGCGACATAGTTGACTTCTCCTGGAAAAGAACTAAGGAGCGTAGGGCCATGATCGAACTAAGTCAAACTAAAACTCCTTTGTTCCTCTACGAAGAAACCAGCCGGAGACTTAAGCAAGTCAAATAAACGTTTTATGTATTGCCACCTTTAAGCTCTCTCACAGCAAGAACGACATCTATTGAAGCACTTTTTTCGAAGATAACAGGTTGGACAACTTTTTAGTCTATATCATGACTTGTCTATGCTTTTAAGGCGAGAATACATAAAATGCTTTTTGACTGGCTCATGTCATCGGGTGGCTTCTTCGTATAGGAACAAAGGAGTTTTAGGTTGACTTAGTTCGATTTTGGCCCTACGCTCCTTTGTTATTTTTCGCAGAAGCCAGGCGAGAACTTAAGCCTGCCAAAAAAACGTTTTATGTATTCTCACCTTTAAAGTTTTATAAATACAACCTTTTTTAAATGATTTTTTCCATTTCCATAAATAATTCTTATTCAGACTCTTTGTGATATGTCCATCTATTGAGGTTTCACTGTACTTGTGTGCTTTTTTTTTAATTAACCAATCTTGTATCAATTTAAATTACTATCAAAACAGCGTGGGGTAGGGTAGTTGGGTATTAATTTGTCAAAATTAATTATCGATTTGTGTGTTTAATAAACGTTCAACTTGGAATGCCTGCAATTTCAAACAAAAATGCATTTTTGACTCTCAAAAAAAAAAAAACAGCAGCAACAACATCGAACATGTGTCGTAAATTGTTTTCTGAGAAACTAAAAATTAATCTTGAAATCAAACAAAAAATCAATTTATGGCTACATTATGTTATCGATAAGAAGCAACTGTGTATGTTAGCATTTGCCTTGGGCATATCAAGGACAGCTGTCCTTGAGTTTTGGGAAATTTTGTGTCCATTTAACGAGTTATGAGCAATTTTGTCTTCTTTCACACGGATTATGAGAATTCTTGTTTTGTTATCGTCATTTTTTTTCCTTTTTCCTTCGTTTATTCTTGTGATATTAATTTCCTGTTGGCATTGATTACAACAGCCAAAGAATAGTTTTTTTTTTTTTTTTGGCTGCCAGGCTTTTTGCTTTATATCCGCCAAGGATGTCATAACGTATATTTTCAATATTTCGTATATTAAATAATATTTAGCGGGAAAAACGATAATGAACATTTCAGAACAACTTTAATAAACATTTTTCCAAGAAATTTCTCTGTCATAGTTTCTATAGTTCAGTATAAGGTGATATTATATTTCGAAATCCTGTCATATGGTGTCCCAAATGCCAAATATAGCCAGAAAAGCGTGGTAGATATGGACCTATTAATGGCGTATTAAATGATTTGTTAAATACCCATCCAGCTAATATATTATTACCCATTTTATTTATCGCCATTCTACGTTTTACCTAGAATTTCCACACCCCACCCTCCAGGTTTTATCTGCCCAACATGTAAAAACTTGTGCTTTATGAAATGTCACCACATAAGATATGCCTTATATCCCGCCATAAATAAATCTATTCTGAAGCAAAAAAATAAAAAATAAAAATAAATGCAATTTATTAAATTATTTGTCAATAATCTTATCTAGTCTATTGGTCATTGCCAAGCAGCAGAAGAGGCGAAACCGAGAGCCCAACACATTTTACGTTTCTGAAAAATTTCCTCTAAACAGTTTTCGTTGGGAGCTGAAGCAATGAAGATATCGGAAAGAATTTTTGTCTTCTTATTATTTGCAGCATTTGCAAGTGTAATTCATGCGGCTGCTGTTGGTGATTCGAAGGTTGCGGATTCGGTGAAATTCTATGTTTACACCCGGCAAAATCCTGATAGTCCTCAGCCATTGCAGGCAAATGTGGAATCGGTGATTAGAAATGTTCTCAATCCTACTAAACCAATTACGTGAGTAAAATTCCCTAAAATGTATACCATTCAGAACATGCTGCAGGATTCCATATAAATACCGTTACTTAGGACAATCTTATGGAGAGAATATATAAGAGGATTTTTTCTGATATTAGTAATTGACGAAAAAGCCATATAGAAACGGACTTAAAGACTTAACAGATCAACGCTTTAATACTGACTTAAGCTTTGATCCGGATCAGTTTAAGGTTAACAAAGTTAAATTTGTTCTGTTCCAGATCGTGCAGGTTTGGCAATTTTTTCGAAATCATAAAGGGAAAATAGGTTATCGAGATATAAACTTTTACATTCTTGCAGTTCTGGAACAGACCAATTATGGGACGAAATAGAACTAAGTTAAGCTACACTCCTTTCTTCTCCTACCAAAACAATCCGATGACTCATGTCAGAAAAAAATCCTCTTATGTATTCTCGCCTTTAGTCTTTTCCTTCCAACCCTTCTAATACCAAAATGATTCTCTCTCTCTCTCTCTCTCTCTCCCTCTGTCTCTCAGCCTGTCCATTCATGGAATTGCCGACAACAAAGACTCCTTGATGAACATTTTGGTCAAGAATGCCAAACTGCAAATGGAAGATGGCAATGTTATTGTTGTGGATTACAGCGAAGTGATTGACAACTCCGCCGACCTTGCAGCCGGAGCAGCCAAAGTTCCCGCAATTGCCAAAGCTATAGCCGACTTAGTTGTCCTACTGCATGACAACTTCAATTTTGATCTACAACATTTGCATGCTGTTGGCTTTAGTTTGGGTGGCCAAATAAGTGGGCTGTTGGGGCAAAATATCCTTGAACGCTTGCATCACAGATTGGCCCACATCACCGGCCTAGATCCGGCCGGGGTTTTCTTCAACGCCTCCACACCTTATGACGAACGTCTGACCGCCGATGATGCCGACTTTGTTGAAGTTGTACACACTAATGCGGGCTATTTGGGTTTTCCAACACCTTGCGGCCATGTCGATTATTATCCCAATGGTGGTGTTCATCAGCCTGGCTGTGATGATGAGCAAGACCCGGCATGCTCGCATGTTCGTGCTTATCTGCTTATAACAGAATCTGGTTGCCGTTGGAAAACCAAGAAATGTTGGTTTTGAAATGTCCCAGTTTTAATAGTTGGATTTGAAGAGTTGCCGTTGGCTAAATGAGAAAATGGGTGATTTACGTAGCAGTGGCCGGGATGGTGTTTATTATCTGGAAAACAAATGCGAGGAGCCTATGGGAAGGGAGCTTATCAAAAGGAATTTTGTAAGATAAACAAAAAAGGAGAGAGCTTTTGATGGGGATGGCACTCTTTTTTGAGAAAAGGAGGAAAAAATAAAGTATTCAAATAAAAACAAATAGAAATTGGATATGCATTTCGGGGGAAATTCAAGAGAACTTGGAATACATAAGAAAAAATATATTTTTTATTTATTTTTGTTGCAAATGGCCAGGCTTAATCCCATTATTGTACTTTTTATAAAAACAACGTTTGTTTATTACTGGAGAACGATGGTAATGTTTATAGGGGGCTAAGCAGGGAATACCTAGGTTTCGGAAAGAGCCACCAATCCTCATTTTTAATTTATCTTTAATATAAAGACAGGGAGAATTGGATTGAGATATGGACTAAGCTACAGGTAAAACATTTTTAGCCTTATTATGGAGATATTTTTTATATTGGTCCCCAAATTCGAAAATCAGGACTGGTAATATCCTTAAAATTCCGTCTGGCAACGCATTTTTCTCCCCCAACCTTGCATTTTTTTCTGTTTAAATAAACCCCCGAAACTTCCATCACACCCGGATATGACGTAAACTTTTTAAAATTATTTTTTTTTCTTTCGATCTTTTTACATTTTTTTGGCTTCCCCAAATTCCCCCGAAAATTTCCACTTCCTTTCCAGGAAATTCAAGTTCGGCTCTCTAAAAACAAAAAGTTATTTATATTTTTGTTATATTCCATATTTTTCACATAAACTTTGATTGTTTTGTTTATGTCTTTGATTGAGGTCAATCAACTTCTATTTCATGTGACAGTGATTTTGGTTTTTTTCGGAGAGATTTTCTCCGTTTTGTTTTCTTAATATTCCAGGCACGTAGAGAGCTGCAGGACGTTTAGGATGTGCTGGAATTCCTGAAATTCCAATAGATTTTATTATGAAAATAAAAAACAAAACAACAAAGAAATAAAAACATAACCATAAAGGACCAGCCAGCACATGCTGGGTTTAGGATGTGCGAAAAGGACAATTTCAATAGAAATTTTATTGGGAAATTTATTGACTTTGCATAGGCATATTGTCAACAAGAAAAGGTAAAATTTCAATTTGAATATTTCGACAAAATAAACTTATAGCTCAATAAAACAAAGTCTATAAACCAAAAAATCAAAAATCCCAAACTTCATAAAACACTAAGGAAAATGTAAATAAATGTTCCTTTCGAAACAAAAACATTGTCAGTAGTTTCTGGAATAGATTTATTCGAATTGATTTAAGCAATGGATTTTTAAAATGCATTTAATTCAATACTTCACAAACGCAATTGAGATTATTTAATTAATAGCTTCAGAGTTACAGATTTATTTTCCGAAACAAAGACACTTGGATAGTTTAAATTACTTTTTTTTCCTCTCTCTCTCTCTCTACACTACTCTCCCCTCGCTTTGTGAGTTTGAAATAAATGAACAGTAAATTGGCTTTGGAAAAACTTTAATTGAAAACAATTTAAATGTATAACGAGTGGCGAAAAAAACTTTGCGATTTTTTGCTTCTATTTTCCTGTCGTTGTCGTTTTTAGCAACATATCTAGCGGCATAACCAGCCATAAAACTGCCAATCAACAGCCAGCCAACAAAGAAAAACTATTCGATGAAAAACAAAACACCAACAACAACGACAATGATGTGAATTGTTACAAATTTTCACTTTTAGCCGGCATCAAGGATCGCTCATAGTCCATGTGCTTATATATATCATAGATAAATGGCCACACACACACTCACACACACACATATATGCAGACAAACCACAACATTGTGCAGAGATTCTCGTTCTTTTCATTTAGGGGCAAAAACCACGAAATCAAAAAAGTATTCCAGTTAAATGATGCGGCAGAGAATTTCCCTGGGAAATATTTAATTTCAGCAATAGAAATTTTATACAGAATTTTGGCCCAAAGGTAATTTTTAAATTATGCAAATAAAATTGGGTATTTACTTAATTTTAATGGGAGTTTAAATATACACAGATAGTACTCACAAGGGAACAGAACATGAAGCAAAACTAAGAACATTAAACAAATATTAAATTTAAACAAAGACAATGAAAATGGAGTTTTTAAAGTCACATTTACAGCCAGGACAATAAGGGAATCTTTCTATACGCCTTTACAGCCCTGGGCTCTAACGGAGTCTTTCGAGACGCCTTTACAGCCCAGGGCTATAAGGGAGTCTTTCTCTGGGCTGTAAGGGAGTCTTTCTAGACGCCTTTACAGCCTAGGGCTGTAAGGAAGTCTTTACTGACACCTTTACAGCCCAGGGCTGTAGGGAGTCTTTCTAGACGCCTTAACAGCCCAGAGCTGTAAGGGAGTCTTTCGAGACGCCTTTACAGCCCAGGGCTATAAGGGAGTCTTTCAAGACGCCTTTACAGCCCTGGGCTGTAAGAGAGTCTTTCTAGACGCCTTTACAGCCTAGGGCTGTAAGGAAGTCTTTACTGACACCTTTACAGCCCAGGGCTATAAGGGAGTCTTTATAGACGCCTTACAGCCCAGGCTGTAAGGGAGTCTTTCTAGACGCCTTACAGCCCAGAGCTGTAAGGGAGTCTTTCTAGACGTCTTAAAGCCCTGGGCTGTAAGGGGTCTTTCTAGACGCCTTTACAGCCCTGGGCTGTAAGGGGGCCTTCCTAGACGCCTTTACAGTCGTAGGCTGTAAGGGGGTCTTTCTAGACGCCTTTACAGCCCAGGGCTGTAAGGGAATCTTTCTAGACGTAAGGGGGTCTTTCTAGAAGCCATTACAGTCCTGGGATGTAAGGTTGTCCTTTAGACGTCTTTTCCGGATTCTTTCTAGACGCCTTTACAGCCCAGGGCTGTAAGGGCCTTTAAGCCCAGGGCTGGAAGGGCCTTTAAAGCCCAGGGCTGTAAGGGAGTTTTTACAGACACCTTTACATTCCTGGGCTGTGAGGAAGTATTTGCAGATGTCTTTACTGACCAGCCTCACAGTGCTTAACTTGAAGTGAGTCTCTCTACAGTTCATTACCCGACAAAGCATG